>NC_140972.1:51258896-51331396 GCF_056783735.1 Eptatretus burgeri | reverse complement strand
TGTAAATAAAGAGTGTTCGTCGTTCTCTTGGGTTGAGATCGATTCCAGACCAAAACGTCTGGCGGTGTCTGTGTCCCTCTCACTACGGACATGTCCAAACTTGACAAGGCCTTGTCTCCTCGTTATCTACACTGTGGATTTATTTAAGGAAGAATTATTTATGATCTCCGCCACCGAAGGTAAAGGAGATTATGTTTTCACCTCTTTCTGTATGCCTGTTGGGTGGTCGCTAGACGACCGTTATTCTCAGGTTTTACGTCTGTGTGTAATGGACAGCTCTGGAGGCCGGAGGAGTCGACCGATTTTGATGAAACTTGACTGGTAGGTTCATGTCAGGATCGAGTTGTATGCTTTTAAGCACCGTTGCTGTGGACGCCACCGTTGCCTAGCAACGGGACTTTGAAATTTTTGAAAAAATCCGAAATTTTTTTTTTTTTTCGAAAATCAAAAAATCGCCTTCCGCGCTTTTATGCGCACTACAATCAACCTCTTTGTCAAAAAATTTCAGCCCAATCCGTCAAAAACTGTATGACAAGTATGCAATTATGTAGCGACCACCCATGTCGCCTACCGGCTTGTCTTTGTCTGTTTGTATGCAGGATAGCTTAAAAAGTTGTGGACGGATTCGGACGAAACTTGGTGGGCAGGTTGGGTGTGTGGCAAAGACGAACTGGTTAGATTTTGGTGAAGATCCGGATCCGACTAGTAGAAAGTTTTTTTTTTTTTTTAGTGATTCTTCACCTTTGACAGGTAGAACCAAGAATGATATCTAGCATGGTATTTCAAAAAGTTGTGGACGGATTCGGACGAAACTTGGTGGACGGGTTGGGTGTGTGGGAAGGACGAATTTATTCGATTTTGTTGAAGATCCGGATCTGGATACAAGAATTATTTAATTTATAAAGTGATTCTTCACCATTGAGAGATGTGGCCAACAACGACATAGTACAGTATAGCATGATATTCCAAAAATGTTTTGTGCCCAAAATGTTCTCATGGATCGCATTACGTGGTGGAGGTATGCACTCGACCGTGTGCTCTTCTCGTGTTTTTTTTTTAAAGTGCTTCTTCATGATTGAGAGTGGGGTCCAAAAACGATGTACAGTGTAGCATGATATCTCACAAAGTTGTGGATGAGTTGCGACATGAACACGCCGATTCGATTTTGGTTCCGCTCTGGATTCAGATCCGACCTATCAGTGTGGTACAAAATGTAAACTATTCAGCCTGGTGGAGGTATGCGCTCTTCCGAGTGCCGTTCCGTTTAGTTATAGTTGCTGCTTTTGCAACAACCGATCAAGGAAATGGTCCATTGCTGTATATTATTATTTAATGCAAGGTCTAGACTCGTGGAAGATCGAGATGATGTGGAGTGAAAGGTCAACGAACGGGTGAACGTGTCGCCGACAAGTTTTGTTCATTTTATTGCATCACAGGGGACCACAGTCGGACGTAAGCAAGGGAATCAGATTGAACAAGACAGACCGAAAGCGGCAAGTAAGAGGATTGGGTTCGGGGCGGTTAATGGGGATAGAAAAGATAGTGGGTCGGGATGGGTGGTGACGTCAGATTGTGGTGCACGACTTGCTTGAAGCCCTGGATGGAAGAGTGGGATGGAGTAGCCTCAAGAACACAGTTCCACAAACTGTGGGAAAGAATTGGTGTTTTGGCTGAAAGCCTAGATTTTTGCATCTTTACGAGAAAGTGTTTGTGAACAAGTGTGCGTGTCAGTGTGACCACTCCTCATTTTCATAAATGCCAAGGTGAGCCAATGAAAAAAAGCCAAGAATCTCAAGATTTCGGAAAAGCGATGATAATAGAAAACCTATAGAAAACCAAGATGCCAAGGTGAACAACGAATAGCCAAGATCTTGTGAAAAAAGCCAAGGAGTGGTCACACTGGTGCGTGTCCTGGAAGAGCTTGGGAAGGTTGGAGGGCGAAGAGAGCGACGAGTGCTTGACCAGATCGAACAGAGGATGCCTTGAAGTCTGCAATATGAGTGCAACAGGCCTTTTACTTTGGCATCGTTATCCATGAATTGAGTTTTATAATATTCATTACCACATTTGCATGAGAATGTTTGTTCCGATTGTCCTCAAGATTACAGATGGCACTGTGAGCTATGAGCACTGTTGACCGTTTACTTATCGAGCTAGAACGTTGAGATTTGTAGTGTAAGTGAGGTTGTGGTTGGGCAAGTTTCAGTAATCGTCCATGAGGTTGTTAAATTGTGCTTTTGCATTATCATAGAATGATACGCTTCACAGCATAGCTCGTTGTACTCGAATTTTCGTCTGACTTTTTTTTTTCGCAACTCTATTCGGGGCTAAGAATGCTGATAGGACCTGAGACTCGATCCTTTAAACTTTAACAATGCAAGTCAAGTCATTTTTTTTATGTTTCAGGCATGGAATTCGTAAATTGTTTTATTTCTAAGAATGAAAAGGAAAATAATACAACGAGATGGGGGTGGGAAACAGGGAAAATTATACATTAATCTGTTGTGGATGAAAGAATTATGTAACTGTGGAATCGACCTTGGAGTCTTGATCCTTGAGACCCCACAATAAACCTGCTGTTTTGTATTTGCCACATTGTTGCATGACTTTGCGGTTGCTTCATTCTCTTTTTGTGGTTCATTTTCTCGTCTGTGAGTATCTTGTGCAGGCCAAATTTCAAAGCTTGAACCGCTATAACAATCGGGTTGTTTTTTTTTTTCTTCAGGTGCTGTATTTTTGACCAGTGTAGCTGGAGCTGGCTTGGTGGCAGGATTTGGCATGACGCTTGCCAGCACACGCAAAAACAACTCGCACTGGTTTGATAAGGTACTCACTGTTCCTGATCTCTCTGACTTATCATGATTATTGATCAATTACTGTCGTTTTTGTGTTCCATTATAAAAAAAATGATGCAAGACTGTGTAATAAAAGGTAGTAATGCACTGCTCGTGAGTTAGTGGGAACCAGACGAATGAAATTGTGTGTGGGCATGTGTGTGGGCATGTGTGTGTGTGTGTGTGCACACACTACAAAACATTAGGAACACCTTTCTAATGTTGAGTTTCACCTCCTTTTGCCCTCAGAACAGCCTCAATTCAGTGGGACATGGACTCTACAAAGTGTCAAAAGTGTTCCACAGGGATGTTGGCCCATGTTGACTCCAATGCTTCCCACAGTTGTCAAGTTGGCCGATAGTGGAATTCTACTCTGAATATCTTGTTCCATCTCATCCCACACATGCTCAATTGCATTGCGATGTGGTGACTAGGCAGGCCACTGCAGTAAGCCAGCTGAATTCATTGTCATGTTTGTGGAACCATTCCTGGACAATCCTTGCCTTGTGGCATGGGGCATTATCCTGCTGAAGAAATCCATTCACAGATGGATACACTACTGCCGTGAAGGGATGCACCTGATTGGCAATGATGTTCAGATATCCTGTGGCATTCAAACGTTGCTCCACTTTTATCAAGGGTCCAAGTTATGTCATGAAAACACACCTCCACCACTAACCTGCAAGGTTGACACGTAGCATGATTGATGCATGTACTCATGAGGTTTTCTCCTACCCGAGTCGTCCCATCAGCATGAAACGGCAGGAACCGGGATTCATCAGACGAGGCAATGTTTTTCCAATCGTCCAGTGTCCAGTGTTTTCGTTTCTTAGTGCGCTGCAACCTCAGGTTTTTGTTTTTTGTTGAAAGAAGTGGAACTCTGTTCGGCTGTTGGCTGCCATACCACATTCGTGTCAAGGTACGACGAGTTGAGCATTATTTTATGGGTCTTCCAGCACCAATGTTGAACTGGACTGTCAGTTGATTAAATGTAGCCCGTCTTTTCTCTGCACAATTTGTCAGCCTCCTTTGGCCTCTCATCAATGAGCAGTTTTCGACCACTGCTCCGCCATTGGCTGGATGTCCTTTGGGTGGTGGACCATTCTTGATACACACGAGAAAATGTTGAGCATGACAATCCCAGCAGCGTTGCGGTTCTTGATGCAATCAAACCAGTGCGCCTGGCACCGACGACCATACACCATTCAAAGACACTTCAATCTTTTGTCTTGCCCATTCACTGTCTGAATGGCACACAGACACAATCCATGTCTCATGGCTTTAAAATCCTTCTTTAACCTGTCTCCTCCCCTTCATGGACAGTCTACTGATTGAAGTGGATTTACAGGTGCATTGGCAGAAGATGAAATAACGTTGATATTCTCTTGATGGTCCTTGAAGGTCTGAAAGGAATCTAGGAGAACTGAAGGGCTGGCAGGATGGCCAAGAGGTACACACACATGCCTCAGCTGTCCAGCTGATGTTTCACAAGCAGGGTGATTCATCAATGTGTGTGCCATCCCTCGAATGGATGTTAAATGGCCGTCCCATCTGCCTGCGTTAGTTTGTGGACGTTGAAGACCGCACGGTGTCTTTCGCAAAGAGTAGATGAGCTATTGCCGGCACCATTCACAAATTACAAATTCCTGCTCGATCGTGCAGGGAGTTAAATCATCGGCAGGATAGCCGTCCCCCCCTCCCCTCACCCCAGCCAATGATGCTACTTGCAGCAGTGCTGCATACAAAAGGAGGAGAGCTGACCAGATAACTGATAGTCTTTGCAAAAGAGCATAGAAAAGTAGAACAAATGTATGAATGCAATTGGGGCTCAAATGTTAGGGTAGTTTTTAAATCCTCACCTATTTTTTTTTCTCATGTAATATTTTTTCCTCCCACTCAGGGATTGCACGGGCCTGAAGCCGGCACTCGGCTGGCTTTTCGAGCACTTGGTCTCGGCAGCCTGCTTGCAGTCATTGGAGTCGCAAGCATCTCTTTCGCCACTTGCTGTGCCCTCGGCATCCATAGTGTGGGTGACTTGATCTATTTATGGTTGATCAAAACAAAGGGAAAGTTAAACAACAGTTTGAAGGTCTTATTGGAGGATTGAACAGAAATGAATGAGAAAATAATTTGAGGCTCGAACAATAGCTTTAATCTTGAAGGATTTATCCAACATCATGCAAAACTGCATTTATTTATTTATTATTTTTTAAGAAAATGCTTGAAGATCATTATCTTTTTTTCCCCATTTTGCATGAGGTTGCCACAATGATGGTTGATCACTCCTCTTCATCTCCTGTTAATTGCCCATTCTTATTCCAATCCCACAACTTCTAAATCTCTCACCACTGCATCCTTACATCTGGGTTTTGGCCTTCCTCTTCTCCTCCTTGCAATCCCATCTCCATCACTCGCCTCACCACATACTCTCTCCGAACGTTGGGTAAAAATGGAAAGCGCTTGAAGATAATTGTTTGACATTAATGTACCAACGCAACATCCCTGTATGTGCGCCGAATAACGTTGAAGTTAAATATTGGGGTGATAGAAGACGTGTGCGCAGCCTGCATTTTAACTTGCAAGTCGGTTGACCGACGTCATTTTACAACATCTATTGGTTTACCTTTTATTCAAAGTGCAATTTATGTTGTATTTAACTTCTTAGTGAAGCTCTCAATTATTTTGTACGACAAGAATATTTTATATGCGAGGTGGACCAAAACTGTCGAGTCCAGTGGTGAACAACAAGTAATTGAAGCATTGTACAAGATCTTTAGGAGCCGTTCTATAACGAGTTTGACTGTACAGCTTTCCCAAAATTGTTTTCTCCTGTCCACAGTCCTGACACTTATACAAAATACAAGTCAATCCATACGAAATGGCATTAAACATCTGAGAAGCCCTCTGAAATCATGACCTACACTGCAGATCACAAGAGTCTACAATCCGTGGAGAATGACCAAGTACGTTGGCTCTGTTGTCTCTGTCACGTCGACTGCCAGAAGAACAGCTGCCAAGAGCTAACAGACGTCCGCTGTAGACACGGGTATATTACACATAGATGTGGGAGGAGGAGGGGATTGGGACCATACTCTGTGCAGAGCGTTGGTGCTGCTTAAGCAGTCTCCTTGGCTATTGCGCATAATCCTGGATGGGTCACTACTTCGACACAGTATACCAGCATGCTGGCACTCATTTTGCCGATCTCGGAAGGATGACTGGCCGAGTTAACCCCACCTGATATTAATTCAACAGCTGAGTGGGATTGGAACTCAGGATCTAGGAGGGATTTGGATTTGAACTCAGGATCTAACCAGATCAACTGGATCCCCACCTACGATCCCAAGCCCACCACCCTAACCATTAAGCCAACACTAGGCATAGATGCAGGGAATACCAGGTAAAAATGGGAAATTACATAAGGGAACTTGAAATGATGGTGGCTGAACACAATCTCAAAAAATGGAACTCTTGCGATTGCAAATTGAACATGAAGACATGCCCATGAAAAAAAATTGAAGAAACCATTATCACAACATGGCAATATCCATTTTTTTTTCATTCCAAGTATGAGAAAAATGTGCACACAACTGTGCGATTCACTCTATTTTTTCCTTCCTTCATTTGTTTTCTTTGTGATGGCACATGATGTTCCTTTGGAATAGGTTGGACAATGAACATGTTCAAAGAAGCTTGTGGATCAAACCAGAATCGAGTTTAAAGTAAACTGCTCACAGTCTGCAGTTGGGAGAGTTGCTTGCGCTCAGTCTCAGCATTCTCTTTGAAGGTGTGAATCAACTTCATATATTTGGTCTCTGCAGGAAATCAAAGTGGAGAGCCATACTCCATCAAACTTCCACATATGTGTTGTACATAATGAGGAGTTCAGTACTAAGGATTAACCTGAGTCTTTGGGGAATGCCAAAGCAGTGTCTGCCTTTTGAGCCCACCTTTGGAATTTTGTCTGCCCAACACAGGTTGTGACTATTGGTGAGGAAAAGCAGTTCCAAAGACTGAACCTCTGTTAAGGCCCGGTCACACCTTGACGTTTTAGCCAGCGATGGCAACGTATTAAAATGTATCTAAAACGCTGGCTTACGTTGAACTTTTGATGTTTTTTTTTAAAGATTCGGACGTATTCATAGTGACTTGGTCTTATGTATAACGCATTGGTAACGGACACAGAACGTTTCGTTGTGTTATAGATAACTTATACCAACGAATGCTGAACCTGTTGTCGGCCTACACAACCGATGCCCAACGATAGTCTAACTTAGGCATAGCGCGTTGCACGCATCAGCGACGATGTCGTAACGTAGCCTATTAAAAGGCTGACGCACAACGATTCGAATCATAACTGCCGTAGAAATGGAAGTGTCAACATCGCGGTCACACCTTGGCGATCTTGCCAGCGTATGCCGACATAAGAAAAATGTGTCTAAAACGTTGGGGCACGTCAAATACGGTATGAGTAAGTTTGGTATACGTGAGTAGAATGCTAAAGTACGCTATCATACGTCGTAGTAAGTAGAGTACGTCAAGAAATTTTAAACATGTTCAAAATTTTACGACATACTCGGCGTATGACACACGTTCCGCATGCGATAGGGATAAGTTTTACACACGATATGTGGACGCTTACACACGTCCACAAACACTACTTATAAGCTACTCATAAGTCGAAGCACGTCGCGGTAATGTCTTTTTTACGTGAAACTTATTTCTAACTTATGTTTGACGTGCTTTGAACCAATTCTGTACGTAGTCCCAACACACATCGACGTATGTAGACGTATTCCAATGACGTCTTCCGGTCGACAAAAAAATAAATGAACGTGTTTCTAACTTACAACTGCCATATAAAGACGTGTTCCCAGCGGTTTTGGGAATTGGTATATAAAAATGCTGCTCATAAAAGGGGAACCCAACAGTGTTTTCGAGTCCTTTTTGAGTCGATGTCCATGTCAGCAGTAACAGTATCAGTATCAGTATCAGTATTAGTATTAGTAGTAGTTTGTTCATGTTGGCAGTAGTAGGTGAGTGTGAGGGGGAGGGTGTGGGTTATGATGGATCGTCCTTGCGTCCGCGTGTCCACGGGTAGGAGACATCTTTTCACCATTGTTCGAAGTTCTTCGCGGCTAATTTTTTATGGGGCTTTTTCAACAATGAGCTATAGCTTGTTTTTACGATTTAGGTCTATTCATAACGGGTTGGAGAAATGCACAATGAACTAATAATGTGCATAGAGCGCTTTGATTACTTATAGATACGATATACCAACGAATAATTATCGTGTAGCCGGCGTTCACAAACTATGCCCAACGATAGCCGAACTTATCCATATCGTGCGGCAGTTTATCTTTGCCGGTGACGTAGGGTTTGCTATTCATAGGCTGCCACTCAACGATTTAAATGGCTGCATCTCCACTATTGAAAGTAGACGCTTGCGCTCAACAATTGGATTTTTTTACACTCAACGACTTTTAAACGGTACCACTCAACTATTTTCATTGTTTACAATGAACGATTTAAATTGCTGTCACTCGCCTTTGTTTTTTGACGCTGGGGTTTGGAAATTTGAAGCGTTTCTTCTGAATGTGTTAAAATGCTCAAACTCGACTATTTTAAATAGACGCTGCCGATGGACAATTGGAATCATAGCCGAGCTCGACATCGAAGTGTGAACATCCTCGTCATGCCGAAGAAAAGTTTGAAGAATGCTGCAAATAAGTGTCATGGCCGTGGCCGTGGACGCTGACGCAAGGACGATCCATTATACCGACGTCTTTCAGCCTATGAGTAACTTAAAGTAACGTCTGTCGACGTGTGGCAACGATCGCGTAACGTGCCAACAACACGTTAATCATAGGTTATAAATAAGTTTCGGGTACGCTAAACATTACCTCGGCGTGTCTCAACTTATGATTAACTTATAAGTAGAATGTGTTGACGTCTGTCAAAGATCGCAGACCGTGCATACAACTTGTGGCCAGCGTAGCCGAACGTGTGAGTCATACGCCGGCATACGTCGTGAAATTTCAAGCATGAAAAAATTTGAGGACAACCAAAAAGTACAACGTTTAAAGCCAACGTACAACGACGTATGGCAGTGTTTTTCAGCATGCTCTCAATGTTATCAAAACTTACCCATAACGTATTCAACGTGTGCCAGCGTTTTAGAAAAAAAATTCCAAAATCGGCATACGTTGGCTAAAACGTCAAGGTGTGACCGGGCCTTTAGTGATTGGTTAGAGGAGATTTGGGAATTCTCATGCAATCCTTCCTGAGAGACACTGAGGGTTGAAGGATGTGCTTCATATGGTAGACCATGCTCTGATTCTTTGAAGATCAGCAAATGAAGACTTATCAGCAGCCTGTAGTTCATTAATTTGTAGTTTGCTTATCACATGGCTGCAGGTTTGCAAAATTTCTGGGATCATAGCTGTGCCACAGACATAACAAGCTGTTAGTTATGCATCATAATGCCTTTGTAATTAATTTAATATTAAACATTTTTAAGGGCTATCTATGCTCAATCTTAATATTTTATGAACAAGTAATTTTAATGTTCTGTGTCAGATTTATGGAAATAAGTTGAAAGGAAAGTGCTGTGGAGCAATTGACTAGTTTGAATGTTGCAACAAGCAAATTGGAGAACTGGGCAAGATTGGCATGGTAAGATGAAGTATCGTCAAGGTGGCATGATATGGAGTGAGGTGAGAACAGTCATGTTCTGTAGGGTTCAGCAGAGGAAGGTTGGTGGGAGGGATAAGATAACAGTGATGTGGGTTAGAGATTGGTTGAGACAGTGGATGAAACTTTGGTGGGAAAGGAACAAAGCGAGGTTGGCAGGGCAGCAGATGTGAGGTTTGGCCAGGGAAGTGGGGAGGGCCACAATGGAGTGAAGCCTGGCAGGGTGGTAGTTGGGCAAGGTCTTGTGGGGTGGCAAAGGTTTGGCGGTCGGATTGAGGGAGAGGGGTAAGAGGAGAGCAGATGAATGAGGTTGGCAGGTGACATTATGGCCATTTCAGCTTTTTAATATGCCGCATTTTTTTCCCCACCCCTCTCCTCTTTTCAGCTTTCAGATTTACGCAGAAATTTTAAGGTATCACACATATCATCCATGTCTTCTGAAAACATTAATAAATAACTCAAATACAACATTGTTGATTTTTATGTTCACATTATTTGTGTTACACACACACACAAACACAAACTAACCTCTTTCTTGATGACAAAATCTGGAGCAATAAAATGGGAAGCATCATCAAATCATGGAATATATACCTCTTCGTATGGTTGTAATATTCCTCTATTTATAAATACTTGCGTTTAAACGCAAAAATATAATTAAGTCAAAAGAAAAATTTTTGCATTTACTGTAAAACAAACTTATTGTGATAGTACATGCCTGAGAGTTATGGCAAAAAAAATATATATATATTTTTTTTAAGTAAATGTTGCTTTGTTGTTTGTTATCGCTGCCTTCAATCAGTAAGTTATGTCATCCACAAGATGAAGTTCGCTGCCTTTTCTCTTCTGAAAGAGGTTTTTTAAGTTGGTGTAGCTTCAATGCACAAATCAGGGACAAGCTATATAATTCATGTGTGTGTGTGTGACCATTTTTCTCAGAAATGGCTAAACTGATCTTACTTCCTTGAATGATTATTGCATAAACAAGAATGTCCGCTCTGTGGTCACAACCTGCGACACAAAATATATATATATATATATATATATATATATATATATATATATATATATATATATATATATATATATATATATATATATATATATATATATATATATATATATATATATATATATATATATATATATATATATATATATTTACTTACCTTCTCTGTCCACTCATCTCCCTTCTTGTTATTCTTGCGTTTGGCTGCTGGATAGCTATCATTTTGTTGGGGCACGACTATGCCGCTGATGCTGTGCCCCAATGCCAGTGCACTGGTACTCATTTCACTGACCTCGGAAGGAAGACAGGCTGAGTCAACCCAACCTGGTGTTCATTCAGCGGCCAACAGGGCTCGAACTCAGGACTCGAGGATCCCAATCCAGACACTCTAACCACTAAGCCAACACCAGACTTTACTCATCTCCCTCATCCTTGCTGTTTAACGCCTCAGCTTACATTCTCTAATCGGTCTCAGTAACCTTGTGCCTTGACAATTTTTTGTGTTCCCTCGTGACACTTGACACAAAAAATCCATATTCCCATGTGAATGAATAAGATTAGATGGATAAAATTCATTGTGGTTCCAAACGGGATGATTCACTCTCTATCTCTTACCTCAGTTTTGTTAAATGTGCACGCTCTCTCTTCCCCCCCCCCCCCCCGTTCTCTCTCTTTCTCCCCCTCCCCTCTCCCACCCCCTTTCTTCACCATTAAGCACGAGTGAATTAGCTTTAAAAATCCTGAAACACGCATTTAAAGCACTCTTAAAAGATGAAAGGGCGATTAAGAAATACACATTTGATGCACTATTAAAAGATCAACTTAACACCTTTCCGCCAGGTTATATCAGAATAAGCCGATTCATCACACTGTCACGGATGTTTAAGCCTAATATTGAGCCATTCAAAAATTACATAAAGCTATATATTTTAGGGAGGTGTGTGCAGGCTTGATTACACCTTACTTATAATTTTTATTCGACATATAATTAAGATTTTTCGGGGTCCCTCATCGTGATTAACACTCGACCCAAACAAAGCTAATGGAAATCTGACTCCACAAACTCGGACAGTGTATCATCATCAGAGGTTTACAGGCTTAAAGTGTTAGGCCTGCCAGAAAACCAAGATGATGGCCATATAATTGGGCCATAAATGCAATTACGGGCACATTTTAACTTTTTTTTAATTTAATGAAACCGTACATGCAATCAACATTGGGGTTGGGAGACGAGTGATCTATTTTACAATTCTTTTGGATTTGATGCCCGGTTTATGACCCGGGGGAGGGGACTTGGGATCACGGGGGTCAAAATGTAGGCGGGGGGGGGGAGATTTAACTTCAACTTTGATATTGGTTCAGTTGTGGTGGAACCTTTTGCCATCTTTCAAAAGGAAAGCATGGGGATTTGCGATGGTGCGTCATCGACTTTGTTCTTATTTTATACTATACTTAATTATTACTCACGATATATATATATATATATTAAAGAAAACAAAACATCATTTCCATAACTATTAATGAAAAGCATGTTTTACATTATAGAATGAAAAAGGTTCATGCATTCGTTGAAAGTACAAAACAAGTATTATGTTACAAATGTCCTGCCCGCTTTATTTCTTAAAATTTAACAAAAGTAAATTTTTATTTTTCATGGCTACTTCTGGTTTAATTTCTGAATTCACTGTGGATACTCAGAGGCAACCAAACTAAATTATAAAAGGGCATCACACCAAAAAGTGTGATAAGCAAAGCTTGGACAGCATGCTCACTCTTTCCAAGCTCTTCCAAGTTTGAATTATTATTGTTCAGCAGCAGCAATCAACACCAGCACTCTGGACTCGACTTTAATGTGAAAACAATGATCATGGGAAAGTCAAAACACCTGGAGATTTGTTTTTGACATCATACAAAAACAATAGTTTTCTGGCAGGCAAAGTTTAAAAAATAAAATTCATGAACATTGTCAATCGGTTTGAAGTATGGGTCAAATATTCAATTATATGCATTGTCCTACAACAGTTATTCTATCATTACATCATATGGTAATGCAGTGCAGGCTGCAAATAGCATAATTTTGAAAATGTAATGAAGCTACCATAGGAGAAATGTCACCCTCATCTTTGGCTTTTAAATGTACAACAAAAGTGTAATAGCTCCATTATTTTTATGTTAATATGTTTCGGGACATGTGAATGGATCTGCTTTTACAGGCAGCATTTTAATGCCCATTCAAAGTTGCCCTCATGGCTTTCGTCAACCACTGAATGCAGACTGGCATCATATGTCGGTCACACTGGGTGGAGAAAACAGATTTCCCCTTCCTTAAGTCATAAGTGAACCAGCTGGGTTTTTAATTAACAATCTGGTAATTCACCTCCAACTTGGCCATTTCCAGCAGTATTGGATCCAAGTCCTTGATAATGCTGCCTTCATTCAATGCTGCCAAATTTGAACCCATCACCTTCACAATGTCGATATGGTTTTCTTACAACAAAATTTAAACCTTCGTAGGGGGTAAAAAAAAAAAACTAAAAAAAAAAGAAGGATCGTTACTCTGTCGGGAGGTTTCTATTTCAATGACCTTTTGCCTTTTTCTAGGTTCAGAAGCATCAAAAATAGCACCAATTCTGAGGATAAATGGTCAAAAACCAACTATTACACAAAAAATAAATAAACGTCAGATTGTGACAAAGCTCATCCTGTGAGCGTCGGTGTCCATCCATGGAGGGGGGGGGGGTGGAAGTGCATTTGTCGTTTTCAACATCCAAGTCACCACAGCCCATTCTCAGATTTTTCAGTTGGGTGGAATTGTGTGTGTAGTTGCCTGCGGCAATCCTCTGAGCCCTCTCCACCCAACCAAGTAGAGTAAAGGTCTAGCATGGTGGCATTATTGCACGGTTCACGCTCCTTCGTGCTTCTGTACACCGCTTCCACGGCCTCCAGGGGTAGCTCAGCGAGTTCACGATCTGTGCCTGCAACGACTTGTCCACGGCCGCTCAAACAACCTGCAAGCCCGAGTAAAACAAACAAGATGGAGGATCAGTACAAATGCACATCTTTGATTTTTAAGGCCGATAGAGGTGCAAGGATAAAAAGCATTTCAACTATAAAATCGAATCAATGAAATTGTATAAAAAATATATTTTTTTATGTTATTGAATTGTTAAAATGGAAAAAAAAGGTTCCAAAATGACTCAAAGAAACACCAATACCAATGTAATGGCCCTACAGAGGACTCATTTTAATTTGCTTGCATAAATCAGAAACATTCTCTCACTAATGCTGTGGGATTTCCAAAGCTCACTGTTAAAGCAACAACAATGACAACGAGAGATCATAGAACACCTTATCCCATTCAATGTTCAAGTATACAATTCATTTAAAAAAAAAAAAAAAATTTTTAAGTTTTATTAAAAAAGGTTCCAGAAGTTGAGCACAGTTGATGCAGTCTTTTAATCACCTTATTTAACACTTCCAAACACTGCAAAACTGGAGATTTTTGGAAGCAATAAAAAAGGCGATTTGTGTTCTCCAGTGTTCAAATATGTAATTAAATTGAAATAAAATAAAGATTGTAAAGGTCATATAAACATATTAATTCCAGAAGTTTACTGCCATTGATGCAGTGGCGATTGCACCATTTTGTCAAACATGCTACATTAGTTCTTCGTGCCCGTTTGTCCTTTTTGATGTCCTTAAAAACAGTACATTTCCTGTTTGGATCTATCATTCACATATATTATATATATATATATATATATATATATATATATATATATATATATATATATATATATATATATATATATATATATATATATATATATATATATATATATATATATATATATATACATACATACATATACATATACATATTGTTACGGCTGTGGAAATTTGCACGACACCATAAAGGTCCTCAGATCAGTTATGACACTAAGTATTTGTGTAGTTATATTTCCCCACCGTTGTTTAAAGGGAATTTCCGTGTTCACAGGGCTGTGATCCTTTGAGTTAGCCGTTTTTTCTTTTCTCTATCATTATTTTGGACCGATCATCCCCCAACAACCAGATCGCCACCACCAACACCATCCCCAAACCACCACAGCAAACCCCCACCACCTTCACCTTTCTCCCTTCACCACCATCAACAAACACCACCTGCAAACAAGAAGTCACCTTCGTCCCAGAGTCAACACCGAAGTCGCGCTGTCCAAAGCCCGTTCCGTGATTTTTACCATGTCCAGACATGAATTGAACAGAGAAATAGAACACGTTACTGAACGTCGTGCCATTGGTCGTGAATGGGATCCTTTTGAAGGAGAAATCAGATCAGGAATCATAAACGCCCACTTTTCATCCGTCCAATGGCTGAGCATCGGGTGGTGTAGCCCCACCTCCAAACCTGATGTGATCCTCAAATTTGCATATGAACTCCTTCACGGATGGACTCGATGCATTACACGCATCGGCTGGTCGGGTGAAATGAAGCCGCGTGGCGGAAGGACTCGATGCATTACACGCATCGGTTCGGCGGGACAGAAGCCCCGGCAAAAACCGCATACACACATCGGCTGGTCAGGCGAAACGAAGCCGCGTGGCGGACGGACTCGATGCATTACACGCATCGGTTCGGCGGGACAGAAGCCCTGGCGAAACCCACATACACACATTGGCTGGTCGGGCGAAACGAAGCCGTGTGGCGGACGGACTCGATGCATTACACGCATCGGTTCGGCGGGACAGAAGCCCCGGCGAAACCCGCATACACACATTGGCTGGTCGGGCGAAACGAAGCCGCGTGGCGGACGGACTCGATGCGTTACACCCATCGGCTCGTCAGGACGAAGCCCCGAAACACGCACACACACATCGGCTGGTCGGGCGGGACGAAGCCACGTGGGCGGACGGAGCTTGGTGCATTACACCACCATCAGCTCAAAGGGGTAAAGCTGAGCTGACATGGCGAGGCTTTGGTGATTTCAACCACGTACGCTTTGCCGGGTCAGGGGTCACGCTGACAGGGCGAGGCTTTGGTGATTCCTACCACGTCGGCTTTGCCGGGGTCAGGGGTCACGCTGACAGGGCGAGGCCCTGGTGATTTCAACCAGGAACGCTTTCCAGAGGTCGAAGGTCATAGGTCGGGGGTTGGATTTTTCCACTCCCCCGGCCTATATAAGGGCAAGCACAACAGAGCTCGCGGCAGTCTGGAGGGGTCGGAGAACAGGACGGAGCTCGAAGCGGCAGACGGGGGACGGTCGATGGAGAGGAAGCATCTTCAGAATGAAACTCAGGTCGAAGTTGAGGGGCGAGGAGGGCGAGTTGCTGAGTGGAGCAGGGACGCGGAGAAGGGCTCAGAGGCAAGCCAGAGGGCTGAGTGGGGACAACCGCCGGAGAAGGGGCGTTGTGGAGGCCACAGCCAGGAGGAGTCTTGCCGGAGCCAGTGCGGTCCAGAGCGCCAACTCGCTGAAGGGAGCGGCAGCAGTTCCCCTCTCCCAAACCGAGCTTCGCGCTGAGAGAGCGCCGATAACCCCCGTCTCGCCAGGAGGGCATTGACATTGCTAAAAGAGCCTCAACAACCCTCCCCATACCAGGCATCAACAATCCCCCCCCCCCCATCCGCGCTGAGAGAGCGCCAATAACCCCCGTGGTGCCGACTGTGAAACACGTGCCTGCGCGGAGAACGCTGGAGAGAGCTCACCGGCCACGCCAGGGGCACGAGTCAGGTGCAGCTACGCTGAAATTGCGGCTTGCCCACCATCGCGCCATGAGGGCGCGTGTAAGACCCTTCGGTCTCGTGAACCTGGCCGCTCATCCAGGTTCCACGTACATTTGGTCCACGGACCTGTCTGCCACCCTTGTCTGTGAGGGTGGCTTTTCTTTGCTTTTGTGTAAATGCATGTGGTGGCGCCGTCTTACAAGTAGAATTGTCTAAGTGTGCGTGTGAAATAGACACTTTATTCGTGGTAAATTCTTCATTTGCTTGCTTGACTGTACATAAGTGCATGATTTACTGTCTGGCTGTAAATACGTGCCTTGTCTGAGTGTGAAATAAATGTACTTGTTGAACTGTTCCCCGTTTCGTTGCGTCCTTTCCCTTGTTTGAAAGTTCCATCTTGCATCACGGAAGGAATTGGTAGAAGGGTGTAAGCACCCAGTAAATAGAATCACATCCGTCGGGGTCGGCGATAACACCGCTCGGTTATCACTGAAGCACGGAACGGACCGCTTCAACGGTTCGTGTCCTAGGCCGGCCAGCGGCGAGGTACGATCGCCCGGTTAACTACTCGTGCAGGTACTTCGGTATTCACCCTACTGACCTACCATCGTGCCCCCAGAATCTGAACGTCCCATTGTTTTATTTGAACAAATTGGAATCCGAACAATTTTTGAGAAAATTTTCCCCTAAAAACCGAACACATTTTCGAAAACCGAATTTTCGCAAATTTCTTTGTTGTAACTCAATCAATGAGTCCAAAAAAGTAACTGCAAAGGTGAACAGCTCCACTAATCACGTTCCGAGGTGAACTCGTGCTGCATAGCTAATGAGATGAACGTCACAGCTCCACCACTGCTGCCACCTCCACCAGAATCTTCTGTAAGCCGAAGTCGTCTCATCTCCAAGCTAAATACACTTCAGAAAACCAGTTTATTTATTTATATTCTATTTTAATATCTTTGTATGGTATTATGTTTTGTATTAATTATTTGTAAATACGTACATTTCTCATTTTTTTTTCAATTACAGTATCACCCTTGTGCATTCACCATGCCATGTTCGAGCTGCCGAAATCGACCGTGTGTAGGATTCTGAAAAATAAAGAAGCGATAAAAGCGCGAAAACCCGTCGTGAAGCGAACTCATTCAATGAACCCTCTGACGAACTCAACGTTTTTTTCGCGAGCATAGTAGTGACGTCATGCTGCGTCACCCAATCGCTTCACCTCTTGATTCTCTACCGTGGAACCGTGCGGTGAAAACGGCACGTTTGTGTCTCCACAGAGTGTACTGGGATATAAAACATCATTTGGTGCTTATTGGTTAATTACATACCTCCACCAGGCTGAACAGTTTACGTTTTGGATCCCAATGGCCACTGATAGGCCGGAGCTGCATCCAGACCTGATGGAAGAAGCGACAACGCTCCTGCTCATCCCCCAGGCTTGGAAAAAGATTCATGACCCAGAAAAGGTCATTTACTCATCTTATTTTACCTTAAACATGGGTAATTTAAGTTGAAAGTGTCTTTAAAGTGGGTTTTCTTGGGATCCAGGAATGGATTAATTCACTTTCCATGATTTCTTATTGGGAAAATAGTTTTGAATCCGAACTTTTTGGAATCCGAACAGCCTCTTGGAACGAATTAAATTCGGATTCTGGGGGCACCACTGTATACTGATTGTGGCTCACTTTTCCCAATGTAAGTGAATGGGGGATTTTCAGCGATTCATATTTTTTTCCCCTAAAAAGTAAAACCCCTTTTTATCCCAAGGTATATTTATTTGTCTCCCCTTTTAACCTAGGAGCACTCTACTCAAATAACCAATGCAATAAGATAAAGATTTGTTCAAGTAGCAAAGTAGTAATGTGATTTGTTAAAGGTGATTCTGAAGAAATATCTGAAACATGTAAGCCTCGGGACACTCTTTTTCAAATAACCAATGCATATTGTTTAGCTCACTCATTGAACCTATAAAGATTTGTTCATTCTCAAATTCCTTCAATAGCTTCATTTTCTTTGCACAATAATCCCCATTTAAAATATTTAAAAATAAAACATTTGAATCTTTATATTTTTCAAGATACCCCTTTTGTGTCATTATGAAATGATATACTTCTCTTAATGATCTCATCTGACCACCTCCTGAACCTCAGATTATTTTTTGCATAAGCCCCACCCACTTTCCATGAGATTTTTTACAAGCCACGCCCACGTTCCTAAGCTCCGCCCACTTTAACTAAGCCCCGCCTGCTCTTACATCATTTCCAGTTCATCTCTGACTCAAAGAAATCACAAGAAAATTCTACAATGTTATGGTTTTGAAAAATTTCCGAACGAAGGCTTGCCTGGGCTTGCCTCGGGAATTTCCAAAGGAAACCACCCCCACCAGTCTTTCTCAATAAAAGGTTCAACCCAGACTCCATTTAAAAAAAAAAAATTGACAATGGAGTGCTGTACTGTCCTTGAGTGGGATGAGCTTGCTTGCAGATCGACTACTTGTATGGAACTAAACCTTCAAGTTGATGAACTGGATTCAAACCTCTTATCTGTTGAGGTAAGATTTTATTTTCCTATTTTCAAAGTTTGATTGAAGCATACTCATTTAATAATTAAATCACTTAATTAATACATTATTATTTTCTCTCACAGGAAATTGTATCTGAAATACGAAATGAAAATACTGCTTTTGCTACAACTTGGGGCGAAATTGTTGGCTTGGTTGAAGACCTTATGAGCGACCAAGACCCGCAGAACGAGCTCGACCTTGATGGCCCAACCAAAGAGTTATACCTTGGAGACCAGCAAAATCCTGAAAAAGAGTTTTACAGCAATAGTACTCATTGCGAGTTATCAAGACAATACCCACTGAACGAGTTATACCTTGATGAGCCAGAATACAAGTTTTACCTTGGAGACTCACAATTTTTGAAAAAAAAAAAATCAGTAAATGAGTTCTGCCTTGATGGTTTAAATAACTACCTTGGAGACTCAGGAAAAGGGCTCTGCCAAGATGATTCTAAATATGGGGCCTACCTTGGAGACTCACAAATTTTGAAAAAAAAAAAAAATCAGGAAATGAGTTATCCCTTAGAGACTTTGTAAGTTGGTTTTATTTTGGAGACTTGAAATGTGGGTTCTGGCTTGATAACTCACAATGTGATACATATCTTGGAAACAACAGGAATGTGGTTATACCTTGAAGACTTGGAAAGTTGGGTTTATTTTAGAGACTTAAAATGCTATCACTCTTTGGGATCTAAACCTATCGATGTAGTTCTTTGTTGGATGGTGCTTGATGGGAGCAAGATCAAGAAAGTTCTGGGAAGAAAGTGCAGGCTTACTCCACCTTTCCACGTCATCAAACCTGAAAGCTTTAAAAGACAGAATTGGAAGAAGAGAAAAAAAAACATAAAAAATATATATTGTTAGTTCTGGGAAGAAAGTGCAGGCTTACTCCCCCTTTCTACGTCATCAAACCTGAAAGCCTTAAAAGACAGAATTGGAAGAGAAAAAAAAAAAAAAAAACGTTAAAAAAAAAAAAAAAAAATATATATATATATAGGTGGAAATCTCATTTTGAAAAAGACTATGTTGGGCGAGGATTGAGTTGGGGTTGAGATTTTGAATGTGAGGGGTGGGGGACACACGCACACGCATCAACAAACAAAAGATAAACCTTGACTATTCAGTTGAGGATTCTGTGTTTGGGGTTCACAGATTTAAGAACGTCCCCGTTGACACATTATATACTGTTATACATCTCGGACTTGGCCCTCGAGTGTCCACAACGGTGTATAGTAGGAGTGAGTGAAGCGCCAACCCATTGCTCCCATTGCACAAGCGCGCGCGCGCACGCACGCACGCACGCACGCACGCACGCACACACACAAACAAACAAAAGTTAAGCCTTGACTATTCAGTTGAGGATTCTGTGTTTGGGGTTCACAGATCTAAGAACATCCCCCCTTGACACACATTATATACTGTTATACACCTCGGACTTGGCCCTCGAATGTCCACAAAGGTGTATAGTAGGAAGGAGTGAAGGGACAACCCATTGCTCCCATGGGTATTATCTGCTTAGTTTTGTCTTTTGTAATTCCTGTGAATAAAATGAACCTAAAATCTCTTCCCCTTCTAAATCATATATCTTACAAGTCCAAGGAACCGTATCTATTACATAAGCAATTTTAAAAAGTTCGTTCGTCCATCGTTTAATATAACCTTTTTTCAAAATGAGATTTCCACCTATATAGTCTTTCGATATCACCAACTTTGAACTTAGGTTTTCTGACATTAATCTCTTTTTCATATTTTAATTTTGTAAATGTTTCTGATGGTTTCATATTTGTTGACGTGTGAATCGTGTTATTATACTTATCCACAATATCCTGAATAAAAGATGACCATTGTTGTGAACCGAGTTGTGTGAATTTTTTATATAGTCTCTTTTAAGGTACGATTAAAACGTTCAACAACAACAGCCTTCCCTTCATTAAAGGTCCTGTATAATGTAATACTGTTATTTTTTAGAAAATTCATAAATGTCTTGTTATAAAACTCTACCCTCATCAGTCCACAATTTTTTAGGTTTTCTCTTACTTTTATTAAATATCCATTGAAAGGCTAACATAAGAGTATTACCTGTTTTGTTTTTTAAAGGGACAACCCATGCGTATCTACTCCTCAAATCAATAACGGTTAAAGCATACTTGTACCCCTTATTATTGAGTTCAATCAAATCAGCGGACCAGATATAATCAACTTCCTTGGAATAAACCTTCCTTCTACGAAACTTTGTGAATATTGGTTTATGTAATTCATCAGCGAATTGCTCTTCAATCTTAATGACATCATTGCAGCCTATAAGTTTTTTGAATTTCCAAGTCCAAGTTTCAATTTAGCACTGATAGTCTTCTTCACGATGAACCTATCAACTTTTTCTCTCAAGGTTGGATTTTGCATCAGAGACAAATTATGCAACATTTCTCAATCAGCTTGATGCTTTTCTTCCAAAGTTGTGGTATTCCCATAATCAATATCGTGTCTCATGCACACTTCATCAACTCTATTGATGGGTTTACTCCATGATTTAGGATTGTCTGCCTCATCTAATCTTTTATCCAAGTTTGTGCCTGGACCACAGAAAGAATACCCTGGTAGATGTAATTCCCCTGGTATTCCAGTAGTTGTAAATTTACTTCCTGATAAAAACTTTTGTATATCTCCTCCGAGTTTGTGTTTGGAGATAAATTGATTTTTTTTTGAACCACACACCGAACAAAGACCTTTTTGTATAACCCTGTTATTTTTACTTTTAAAATACGAAATATTTTTAGTATTAGTTTTCTTTTTACATTTGAGACAATAACTCATTTATTTATGAGAAAATTTCCGACACAGAGCGAAAACATTTTTAGTTTCCAACATGCACATTTGAATCTTAATTTTTAAAACATAAAGAATCCTTAGAAACGTCTTTACTCTCTCCTCCATTGATTGAAGAAAAAAAATGAAAACTTTAATTAACATCAATATCCTCCCCCTGAAAACGATGTCAACGGTCTTGTCGAAAATACTGCTAATAGACTTGTCAATTCTTTGTTTTCCTCCTCGGTGGGTTGAGTTATTTTCTGTAATATCACCAATCTCTTTTTAATCTCACTGGTTTCCATATTTATGCATTCTTGCTCTTTCCTCCCTCTCCTCTCTTTCCTCCCTCTCTCTCTCCTCCCTTTCCTCCTCTTCTCTCTCTTCAACTTCCTCGTCCCTTACTATCCTTGAATCGCTTACACCCCGTAGAATATCATATATATATATTCATCAGGATTTCTTGTTATTCCTGCATCCAAAATAATTTTTTTTACAACAGGAAACCAATAAAATTTCTTTTGAATTTCTAAAAGAGCCTTACGTTTTCTTAACTTTATAATTTTTTCATTATTTAACATTCTAATTAAATCTAAAGTTGTCGGTTTATCAACATCAGCATAATGCCAATCTTTTATTGAAAATACCTCATTCTTATGTTGTAGAACATATTTATTAAAATACCGAATACCCTTTTCTTGAAGGTATGCTTGGACACAGAAATGATAATTTTCTTGAAGCCTTCTTGCCGTCATTTATTTATGTATTCGAAATATATGTTAGAATAATATTATGACACGAAAACACCTCCCCATCTTCCCATCGTTAAATCATTTTGTATTTCCTTACTTGTATATAATCCTGTTTTTTCTGTTTTCATGATATAAACTAGTGCAAAACCATTATTATATTTACCCTTATTAAATTCTTTTATTTGTTGTTTACTAATCGTGCTTCCACAAAACTCATTCTCTATACCAAGTGGATAATATTCTTCCTTACGAGACTGAATTAATTGTTCCAGGTCTTCTCGGTCAATTTTAAATGACCAATTATATCCCAAATCTTTCATATCATACTGCCATTGTTCTATTCTCATACAAACGATACACCCTTCTTTATAAAAATTTATTTTAATTCGAACTGTGAATTCTGTATGACCTGGAGATAAAATCAACACTTCTGTATCTTTAGAATACACGGCCATTTTATTGAAGGATATATATATATATATATATATATATATATATATATATATATATATATATATATATATATATATATATATATATATATATATTGTGATAAATCACTTAATCTCACCAAGTCATTCGCGTCAGTCGGGGTTGGATAATTTTTTAATTTATAACCATTTTTCATATTCATATTTTTGGTTATATTATATTTGTCATTCAGCCTGTGCCTTTGTGTAATAATTTGATAAATCAATATCCAGTTCTTGGGATGCACCAAGGATAGAACGATCTTTACCAACATAAGTCATTTATATTAGATTAAAAATAATGTCATAAAAAATGTATTTTTTGTTGAGTTGCAATAACACATACAGACATAATTGACCACAACACTTGGAATTTAATTCTTGGACTTGAAATGTTTGATAAACACCATTCTATAACAATTTTATGACTTCAACAGGTGGTGGAAGACCAAAACTATCAAAATAATATTTGTCTTGATGATTAAAAATACAAACCCAATGAGAACCGTTCCCATTATTATCTTCTAAGTTCGTAATAATATTCTTTGTATGTTTTGGCACGTTCGTTAATTCATCTCTCATACAAATAACCACATTATGAATTTTTATTTTCTTACAATATTTGACAAGTTGTAAATTTGATGTTGTATTCTTTCCAAATTCTTTAAACCACTCATCAATGCTCATTTATTTATTAGAAAGATATAATCCATTACCCCTTTTAGTTAATTTTACACCTGCTTGTGCGATAGAAGAAAGCATATCTCCAACTAACAATCTCGCTTTATCAGGCAGACCTTCAAGTTTTTCAGCAAAATCTACAATTACACCACTTCCACTAATTTGTTTCTCCAACTCTTTGTTATGCCTTTCCAATTCTTTTTGAGCCCGGAGTTGAGCCTTCCTTTCGTTGGCAGTTTCCACCGCTGTTGAAATACCACACGTCAATGCTCCAACCGCACTTAAACCAGCACATAAAGGAATTAGAAATGGGAGAAATCCTCCACTCGTCTCTCTTATTGAATATTTTTTCAACATTGGTTTTGACATTTTAATTTTAAGTGAGCCAGTATCGTTCAAGATTTTAACCTGTTCTCTTGTGAGCAAAACATCAATTCTTGCTGTTCCGTTTCTCTAAATTGTATTAACGTTAATCGTATAAGGCTTTTGATTTTGAACACAAGATGATAGTTTATGAAGATTGATTTGATTAACATATACCCCAGTTGGTACTTTGCCACTCATTTATTTAACAAAAAAATTATGTGAGACTAATCATAACACCATTATCTGTATTAATCTGTAATTCTGTTTCTTCCAAAAGCAAACAATATGCATCAACTTCTTCACTCTCTCCTCTTTCAATGTATAGGGAAGTAACCACTCAATTCGACTTTATAGTTTCCTTTTGAGCACTCAGGTCAAATGCATAGATTGTATACAAACTTTTAAATGCTGTCATATCCAAAATAGGTTCTTTATTTCCATTACTTTCACACACCTTTTGGTAAGACTTGTATGCTACAGCAAAAAAAAAATTTTCCCAATTAATTTCCAATCTATCTCATGGGTAAAATGTTCCATCTGGAGAAACATGAAGTTGTTTCACCTTAGCATTATCACTCAATGCATTATTCTTATCAGTCGCAGTATCACCATCTGGCTTTTTAAAAATGATCCACAGATATCGTCGCTTTCCTTCCAGAACACCCAAATTCCACGTGTAAGTGGTTTGGTTTAGTTTAACGTATTGACATCTTCTTTTGAGGTATGATACACTGAGTGGTTTCTTTGAGTTAAGTCTTCTGTTCAACATCTCTTCTGTTTTCGGATTAGGAGCATATTCACTAATATACCAACTAATTTCATCAAATACAAATCTATTCTGCTCACCAAAAGCACTACCAACACCAAAAAGTAATCTATTTTCATTATCATTCCTTTGTAGTTGAAATCTAATTTTAAGACCAGACAGAACTTTATCATGATCACAAAATCCAAATATACCTTGAAGAGGAACTGCCACAGTAAAACTATTACCTGCTTCTGTATCATCATTATACATTCCTTTCCTTTGAGTATATCCAGGGTCTGCGTTTGTTCCCATTGACATATCAGGAATAAAACCTTCGACAGCCCCCTTTCCCATTCTATCACTGAATGTATATCGTGTAAATTTCATCATTTCAGATATAGCAGAGACATAATCAACCGCTTCAACTTCTTGTGTTCCAATGTACAAACGAACACTATCAAACATTTTCCAGAAGAAATCATTTTCGAGTGTAGCGTTTGTGTTATTCCCAGCCTTAGTGAATTTAAATTTACACAACAAGAAACTTTCGGATAGATTCAAATAGGTTTGTTGATTATTTATTTCAAAACTTTTTGCACCATTTGCATTCCAGTCTGTTCCAGTTATTGCATTTACCTTGAAGTAATCTTCTTTTTTAGTGGAGTTTGGGATGATAATAGTATCATCCAAATCATAGATACTATCAATTGCATCCATACTTGTATTTATTTAGGAAAAAAGATGTTAAAACTTTTGAAACCCTGATCCGAGTATTCAAATTATTTTGCCTTTTTTAATTTCTTTTATTGCTTGTAATTTATGAGATTCCTTTTGGGCATCTTTTATACTCTTTATAGCACCTGCTACATTTCCCACAGCAGAAGCAGTTGAACCAATTAGGTCTTTATGTTTAAGAATAGTTGAACCGATACCCATTAGAGTATCAATTATCCCATCTCCTCTAAATTGATGTCCGACACCCCTTTGTCTCTTAGGTTTATAGTATCCTCTACCAAGATACATACCTTCACCCTTGTAGTATTGGGAAAGGAACATCCCATCCCCTGTAATTATTTTATATTTTCCCAACTCGTGTTTCTTCACAATAACCATCGTATTTATTTATTGGAAAACTTCACGTAGGTGAATTCTAATGGATATAACTTCTCCATTCAAAGAAATCATACGATTATCTTGGTCGGTTATCCTAAAATTTACTATGTGTATGGTTTTTCCTGACACAGGGAGATAAACCAAATTTTTGGGTTCCATATTGAATTTATAACCAATTAGGGTTGAGTATGCAGTGAATGAAAATATTGTATTTGTTTTTATTCCATCATTATAAGCACAATCAATCAAATCACAGTGAATACCGAATTTATTCCTGAGGATATTTGAATGACATTATCACGGTAAAACGTCCCATTAGTTTCAATCTTTTTTGAGGAGAAACCCAATAACTCTCAAAATGAATTATCAATTGTGAAATCAACCTTGTAGTTATTTTTAAGTTTAATCGTTGATTTTGAAATGTTTTTGAATGTCTATAACAATATTTTTTGGTTCATCACCCTGTTCTTTCATAAGTCGAGCAATTTCGGAAGATATTTGAGAAATCTCATATGCTCCGGGTGAGACTTATTGTTTTGTATCCACTTCCCGGATTATAACTAAACTTGTCATTTTTATCAGTGATATAAAATAAGGTATTATAAGATTCCATGGACAATAAAGATGCCTCATATTGTTTTGTTGGGTCAAGTTGTAGTGGGTATGGGAATGAAGATGTGTGGTCGCTTGTTGTGAAATTAAAACTCAGGATTGTGCTTCTCATCTTATTTCATATGAGATAAAATGTCTTTATATTGAGATTTATTAATTATTTTCATGTTCATCAACTGGTCTAAAATGGCTGATGCTTCATTAAAACAATTGTTATTTCCAACTTTCTTACTACCTCACAACAATAACAGTCTATTAACTAATTGCGATGGGTCATTTGGAAGAAAACTAATACCTGAACCAAGGATACTTAAAGCCTGAATAATGTGTTTCTCCTTCTCATTTTTCCTACTTTTACCAGAAATACTAACCCTATAATTAAGAGTGTTCAGCAGATCAATATATACTCTAGCATCATTATTTTTCATATCCAATGGTTTATCAAAATACTTTGATTCATCCCTCACAGTTGAACCTTGTCTTCCATCTTTTGTGAGAAGAAACAGTAATCTCAGAGTTAGTTTAACAGGAGGTTGAGCAGAACCCAAGAACTTTAATTCGTCATTAAATATCAATACCTTTTCTTGAACAAGATGAAATATTGCTGGTTGTTCTGTTGGAATGAGTCCTGCTTTGGTTTTTGAATCCGCTGAATATTCATTGTTTTGAAGAGCATTCACAATATAATCAGGGGGTTGATTAATCTCTTCCAGTTGTTGAAATAAACCTTCATCCTCATATTCTAATTCTCCTAAATGCTTTAATTCTTCCTCAGTCATGTGATCAAAATCTTTTAACATTTGAAGTTTTTAGGAGTATATTCTACTGTGGGAACTGTGGAAACATCTTTAATTTTTTTCTTGGGAAGTTTTTAAAAGTGGTTTAAAACATTTCTCTCGTTTCCTTTCAAATGCTTCTTCGCCCGTTAGTTTCTGTCTGCGTTTCTTCTTTATGTCTTCCTCTTGTTTTACAACTTTTGAAACCAACTCTTGATGTTCCTTAAATCTTCTTGCTCTTTCTTTCGCATCCATTTATTTATTGGAAAATATCATTTTATATCTCATCTTGTTTCACAACAACATATTTATATTTTTCAGTCGTGTGCTTCATATAATCCCCAAATTCCTTTTTACTGCATAATGTAGAACAATTGTCTCTCCAAAAATTGTTTATATCTATTGAATTTAACTTGAATAAAATAAAAGTATAAGCATTGTTTCTAATGGATACTTTGACTAAGGTAAATGCAATTACAAGACGAATGTCTCCCTCTTGTGTAGTAGCTGTCCATTACCGTTTGGTTTCTCTCATTAACACAATCATCAAAGATAACGAGGTTCTTTTTAGATTTATCCAAATCTTGGGGAGACGGAATATCATCCATATTATCACGAAGAATACAAGTTATCGGTTTTGATTTCTTTTTACATCTCTGTGTATCACAAAATAGTTGAATTATATCTTCAATGTTATAATCATTTCGGTTTTTTTGAAGTTTAAATAAACCGATTATATCTTATTTTTGAAGACCAGCATTAAAACCTTGTGAGAGTCGCTGATACTCTGGTTGAAAACTCGACTTTGTGAAAATTATTCAATTATCATAATCTAAAAAGTTGGGAGTCAGGAGCATCTTCAAAAGTAAGCAGGTTTTTCTACACTGATTGAACCAACTATGAGACATCTTAATGAATTTGGAAGATTTTTATGATTGTTGAATTTTATCTTATTTTCCCAAATGGGTAAAAAATCATTCATTTATATATTTGGAAAACAGGTTATTTAATTTATTGTTGGCTTTTTTAGAAACTCTATATTTTATCCTAAGTTCAGGTTTAATTTCAAGATAATCCATTATTTTATTTATGCAATATCTTGTGTTGATATTTCTCTGAAAATCACATCCATGAATAATATATAACAACAATCCTTTGAACATTTCTCTAATACGTTCAGTTTCTTCCCTTGTAAGGAAAGGTGTGTTATCCCCCTCATACTTTACATTCATTTCTCTAATCAATCTTGTAAAGTAATTCATTTTTGGTGTAAATCTAAAAGAATTATTTTCCTTTTCAAATTTTTATTGTCATTAATTAGAAGATAATCACAAAACATACATTGTTTATAGGCTTTTGACTCTGTGTTTAATCCCCGTCTTTCACACGCAGGACAATTCTCAAATTTGTAATATGGAGAATCAGGGAAGTCGATCATATTTATAAAGTAAAACTTTACTTAAACTGAAATTAATCTTCGATATCATCTTCGATACTTTCAGAATCATCTATACTTTCATAAATATCGTTTGAACACAAACTCTCGGTATCATAACCATCGTTTGAATGCAAACTCTCGGTATCATAATCACTCTCATAATCTTCAAAATCTTCAGTTTAATATTGACTCATATTTAATTAGTAGAAAAAAACATTACCACCGATATCTATATACTTTTTTCATGAACAGATTAAACTGCTACATTTTTTATATTAGAGGTAATTTTAAAATGATCCTTAACTACTATTGAGCGAAATGTCATTTCACCTGATATATTAACATGCTTTATTTCATCAGGATTTATATCTTTAGAGTTGTAGAAAAAAATACAAATTTCTCCTTGCATATTACAGATTGTCTTATCTTTTCTTTCTAAAGCTTCATCCATAAGGTTTTTATTTTTTGATACTTTTTCTTGTTTCATTGCTTTTTCTAGTTTTGAATATATTATCAGAAGGAGAGGAGAAACTTTTGTTAGAGATACTTTAATTGATGTTCTTCCAGGTATACTAAAAGCCCTTCCACTGAAGGAAATTGAAGAACTCATATTATTTTCCATAATTGTTTTTATCCAATAGTTGTTATATTTATCTTTGTTCAATTTCACATCCTTGACATATTTCTCAGTATCTTTTACAAATGAAGAGATTGATTGAAACTTGTCTTATGTGTCTTGAAACATTGTATTTATTAAGTGAAAAAAGTTGGAGGATAAAGTTGTTTTTAGCACAGATTCACCTGTAAAATAAACGAAATTTTCATCAAGAAAATTTTAGTTTAAGAAAAGTTTTATTATATAAATATGGTGAATACAACATACTGCGATGTTTGTAATCACGAATAGAAACATTATAGAAAACACCTCCGAACCAACAAACACACATTTAATTGATTTCATCAAATATCTCATCTTGAGTTGGAAAGAAAACATTGTGATATCTGTTCAAAGGATGTTTTGAAGAGTAGTTATAATAGACATTTTCAATCACAAAAACACAAGAAAAATGAGTTTAAAGTAAAGGGAGACTATTATATTGAAAACACTGATGGGGCATTTAAAGGGCATATAAAAATAAGGGTTTTTCAATTTGGAGAACCCGGTCCATCATCAATAGCTGAATCAATTGAAATAGTGAAACCTGATGTTGAAAAAGTTATTAAAAAGACATTAAAAGAAATGAAAACTTTAAAGTTTTATATGGGAGTGAAAATGAATATGAAAAGACAAGATGAAGAACAAACTCCTGATATGAGAAGAGATCTTCATTTTATAACATCACTTCAAGATTTTTTGAATAGTGGGGTTTATGAATAACTATCAAGACAAGAGGAGGATGTTGATAATACAGTGGTAGGAAGTGGATTTAATATTTAAAAAATCATCTTTTTAGATATACACATTCTAAAATCAAACCTTCTTAAAGCTTCTTCTTATATTGAATTATCAAAAGAAATAAAACTAAAGAAGGCAGTTGTTAATATTAAGAACAATGATAATAAATGTTTTCTCTGGTCTGTTCTTGCTCACTTACATCCACCAAAATGTAATTCAGAAAGAGTAAAACAATATATGAAATATGAGAATACCTTGGACATTAAAGATTTTAAATTCCCTATGCCACGAACAGATATTCCTAAATTTGAGAAAAAGAATAATCTTTCTATTAATGTATATGGATTAAAGTCCTTGGATGAAAAAGTATATTACATTCAATGCAGATATGAGAACAAATACAAAAGTAAAATTTGAAGGGGAATTCTATAAATTGATGAATAATGCTGTCTTTGGTAAGACAATGGAGAATGTTAGAAACAGGCAAAACATTAGATTTGCAACATCTTGGAAAGAAGCTTCTTGATTGATAAATAAACCAAGTTTTAAGAGAGAAGAGGTTTTTTCAGAGAACTTTTCTGCTATTCATATGGAAAAGGAAAGTATTGTAATGGATAAACCAATTTATATTGGAACAGCAGTTCTTGATTTATCAAAGATATTGATGTATGATTATTTGTATAATGACTTGAAGAAAAAGTATGGAGAAAATGTTTCATTGTTGTATATGGACACTGATAGTTTTATTCTAGATATAAAAACTGATGATGTTTATAAAGATATGAAGAAAAATATTGGAGTATATGATACAAGTAATTTTAGTAAGAAGAGCGAGTTATTTTCAAAAAAGAATGAAAAGGTTATTGGTAAGTTTAAGGATATGTTGGGTGGAAAAGTAATGAGTGAGTTTATTGGATTGAGAGCAAAGGCATATGCTTATAAGTGTGGTGATCAGATTGATAAATGGTTAAAGGGAATAAAGAAAGATGTAATAAAGAAATCAATAACTTTTAGAAATTATTATAATTGTTTGATGAATAAGAAAGAAGAATATAGGAAAATGAATACAATAAGAAGTAATAAAAACAAGATATACAGTGAAGAAGTAAATAAAAAGGCATTAGGAGCCTTTGATGATAAGAGATTTATTTTAGATAATGGAATAGATTGTGTTCCATATGGATATTGTATGAAAGAGTGAATAGAATAGATTGTGTTCCATATGGACGCAAGTTTTAACGATGGGAAGATGGGTTAGGGTTTTTAAGGGCTACCGCCACGTTTTTCACAATATATAAATGGTCGAACCAAGTATGAATCAAACTAAAGAGTGGAGAAAATCTCAGTCTTGGTATATAAATGTAAAACATAATGAATGTGAAAAATATCAAGCAAGTCTTATTGAAAAAAATAACTAACACAGAGGGAAATAAAACAAATAAGCGAATCAATTTAAAAACCAATAAGTTAGAGGATGTAAAGAAAATAATAAATATCCTTGAATGGACTGAAAACTTTGATGGTTATCAATTGAACAATGGAAAAATAATTTACTACAATCTCAAAATGATATGCAACTCAGGGGGTGGTCAAATGAGATCATTAAGAGAAGTATATCATTTCATAATGACACAAAAGGGGTATCTTGAAAAATATAGATTCAAATGTTTTATTTTAAAATATTTTAGATGGGGATTATTGTGCAAAGAAAATGAAACTATTGAAGGAATTTGAGAATGAACAAATCTTGATAGGTTCAATGAGTGAGCTAAACAATATGCATTGGTTATTTGAAAAAGAGTGTCCCGAGGCTTACATGTTTCAGATATTTCTTCAGAATCACCTTTAACAAATCACATTACTACTTTTCTGCTTGAACAAATCTTTATCTTATTGCATTGGTTATTTGAGTAGAGTGCCCCTAGGTTAAAAGGGGAGACAAATAAATATATCTTGGGATAAAAAGGGGGTTTACTTTTTAGGGAAAAAAAGATGAATCGCTGAAAATCCCCCATTCACTTACATGGGGAAAAGTGAGCCAGAATCAGTATATTCACCCTCCTTAGGTCGAATTTGGCGAACAAACCTATCCTGTGCGGGTGGCCAATTGGCACGATTGTGGTGAAGTCGAAAGACCCACCCGTGACTAGCTCCCAGCGTTGTTCCGGGAGGGTCACGACTGAATTGTCCGTCCGGTGGGCGACGCGGCTGCCATTAGAGGTACGCGGCCGATCGCACGCCAGGCGGGCCAGAATTCGTAACAATATATATATATATATATATATATATATATATATATATATATATATATATATATATATATATTTCTTCTTCTTCTTTCGGCTGCTCCCGTAAGGGGTCGCCACAGCGGATCATCAATATGATCCGCATAGTGATTTGGCACACGTTTTACGCCGGATGCCCTTCCTGACGCAACCCTGGTCGCCTCTTACGACACAGGGATCTGGTACACCTATTTTAACCGGGGTATACACCGGCCCAGTATACTGGTACTCATTTCGCTGACCTCGGAAGGATGACAGGCTGAATCAACCCCCTGGTGTATTAATTCAGTGGCCCAACAGGGCTTGAACTCAGGACCTTTTGGATCCCAAGCCGCTGCCCTAACCACTGCGCCAACACCAGGCTTCATATATATATATATATATATATATATATATATATATATATATATATATATATATATATATATATATATATATATATATATATATATATACATATACATACTTACATATGGAGTGTTTTTTTAATACTTCCACTTATTGTGGCAGCATGATTTCATGTTTTCAACTGGCTCTGATCAACAGTGCACCACCACTGCTACTGAGTATAAGGTCACCAATGATGCAATGCCCCAATTACCAGTTCACTGATATTCATTTTGCTGACCTCGGAAGGATGACAGGCTGTCAACCCCACCTGGTGTTAATTCAGTGGCTGACAGGGCTTGAACTAAGGACCCGAAGATCCCAAACCCATCACCCTAACCATGAAGCCAACACCAGGCTTTAAGTGAAATTAAGGCCTGTAAGTGTAATACAAAGTCCATTCAGACTCCTTCACGGCTTTATCTTAACTCCAATTTACCATCTGATTATATTTTTTGTAGTTGCTCAGATGGTTTAAGTTTCAGTTTCAACAAAAGGTGAGAAAATCGGATGAATATTGGCGTTTTTAGACAAAAATACATTATAATAGCCGTTTTAAATGTATCTGGTCAGACGTGATGTCGGGGGGGGGAGGAGAGAGGGGGAGGAGGAGGGAGGGGAAGGAGTGAGTGGAGAGGAGGAAGGAGAAGTAGAAGAGCGAAGGAAGGGTTCCCCGTTTGGGAATTACTTGTGACGCTGTTTGGAATATCTGGTCGGACGGGATGAGGAGTGGGGAGTAGTGAGGGGCAGAGGAAGCAGGGGGAGGTGAGGAAGGAGGGTAAGAAGTGAGGAAAGAGGAAGTAGAGAAGTGAGGGTAGGGTTACCTGCTTAGGAATTCATTGCAATGCCGTTTTGAATGTATCTGGTCGGACGTAATGTGGGGGGTAGTGAGGAGGGAGGGGAAGTTGAAAGGGGAGGGGAGTCGTGAGGAGGTCGGGGGAGTATAAAAGCGAAGGTAGGGTTTATTGCGAGGGAAAACTGAAGTTTGGGATCGAACTGTCGACCAATTATATTTTTCATGTTCCCAGGGTATATATAAATAGATTATTTCAGTTGAGTAAACTCCTCTCCAACGATATAACTAAACAATACTTCAAAAAAACTTTATAAGTAATAAATTGAACATGTGGACGAATGATGGAATGTTTATTAATAACGTTTAGTTTTAAGGATTTTTTTTAATGTAAAGTGAAGTGTATTCACTGTAAATTAGTCAAGGTTGGTTCTCCCCCCTCTCAAGTCAATTCCATCAAGTCAATCCTCCCAAATCAATCAAGTCAAGGCAGAAGTAAATCACTCCACACCATCTCCGACATCTCACCCCCCCGACCTCCCTCCTCTCCCCTGTGCAAGATCCTCCCTTCTCTCGAGAGTGAAGCATCAGATATGAAGAGTCGGTCCAAATGTCATGTCTATACCCGTGGGTTTCCCACGAGTAAACTAATGTCTGTGGATAGACAGATGGACGGAAGTGAACCAATTGCTTAATTTCACTTCACTTCGCGTGCGTGGGGTAAATATAATCAAGAAACGAGTTCAAAACATGCAGATCTAATTTGAAAAGGATCTATTTATTACATTCGAAAATAGGCAGAATTGTTGACTCCTACTCCATCCCTACCCTTGCTCACTCCTCTGCACACCACCCCTCCTTCCCAACCCCCCCCCCCCCAAGTTGAGGACAAGGTCGTGTTGACCAACGTTGTCACAATGATTTGCGTTAAGAATATTAAAATAAAGTACCTATGAGCAACAGATCAATACATGGGAAAAAAAAACGTAAATGCATCAAATATATTTTCCTTCAAAAATTAAACTCACCCGCAGAGCATGCAGCAACTTCCACAAAGTGGAAAGGGAACTTGTCACGTTTGAGCTTTTGCACCACATTCTGCACATTCCGAAAGCCATAGGCTGCAGCAAACCGCAGTTGCACTTTGCCATCGCGCTCCAGAACCACCTCCCGGAAGTCCTTGTTTCTGTAGGTCGGGGGGAAAAATGGTGCCGGAAATTATTCATGATAGTTTTGCGAAAAAATAGTTTTGTGAGAAAACATTTTCTTAAAATAAGAAAAGTTTTCTTGAAACAAACAAAGCATGAGAAACTTTTGTTCACCACAAGAAAAATTCGCATGGTTTTCTTGTTTCAAGAAAACTTTTATTTCTAAAAAACAATTTCGTCAAGAAAATATTATTTGGCAGTGAAGACCAAGCTGGTGTCTGAAATCACTTCTGACCTGAGTGTCTTGTACGAGATGTCTGTCACACTTTGCCCAAAGAGCTCCTTTGCAGCATAGCGGAATACATGCTCCAGATATCCACCCGTGCCATTTCCTGAATGGCCCCTCATCCCGACCACATCCATGCACGAGAACCTGCACGATATATGATGAGGACTCAACATGGTATTGTTGTCTGTCATCTGAGGCAACAATTCACAACCAGTTGTTCCCTTTGCAAAATAAGAACCAATGCATGCTCAATTCAGGTCTTCTTCTTGCGTATGGCAACTTGGCAGTAGGGTAGCTATCGTTTTGTTGGGGCGCGACTGTGCCACTGATGCTGTGCCCCCATAGCAGTACACTGGAACTCATTTCGCCGACCTCGGAACGATGACAGGCTGAGTAAACCCCACCTGGTGTTAATTCAGTGGGAAACGGGGCTCAAACTCAGGACCGTAAGATCCCAAGCCAGCCACCCTAACCATGAAGCCAACACCAAACTCTCGATTCAGGTAATCAAGGCCAAGCATCCGGCCTTAAGGGAAGGTGGTTCAAAATTCATTAGCAGTGTGAGTGTGAAGAATTGTGCTGCAATCACAAAATAATTGACGGATTCACCATTTATGTTTGAATGATGCTTTATAAACACATGCAAACGTCAGTGACAATGGTGATTCAGTTTTTTAATGGCGAAATGTGAAATCTTTCTTCAAAGGAAAGCATAGAAATGAAATTCCAGGATAACGTCATGACAGGTATGCACAAACAAAACAGCTAAGGTTTAAGGATACACCTTCATTCAGAACAGTAGTTACCAATACTTATTTTGAGCATGCCACATGTTCGGCACTCAAAACAACACATGCCTACCAGCTCCCCCCGTAACCCCAACATGCTACATGCCAGCATGCTTCTCCCAAAGCACGTGACACACCTTCCACCCCACCCCTCCCCCACGGCCAGGCACCCCATCCTATTTTTGATAGATGCTATTATGAAACTAATTAAAATAAAAACACTGCTTACAGTGCATCAGGTGTGGCTTTTTCAATGTCAGCAAGTGATGTCAAGCCACTGTTTTCCAACATCTGCAGAAGTTCTCCTGCATGGGGCAGCACAAACCACATCATAGTAGCTTTAACATTACACCAAAAGGCAAGGAAACTTTCATCAACAGCAAGTATAACAGACTCGTTACCAAGCTGCTATAGTGTCATCAAGACTACTTCCTTGTATTATTACTGGAGCTGTTGAGCTTGGTTTGGAATGTCAACCCACCAAAAAAAAAAAAAAACTTTCTCCATCGTGTTTCACATGCAGGCTGAGGCATCAATGTGTATGCCATCCATCAGAAGGCCAGTAAACCAGTAGACCCACCTTCCAGCACTGGTCCTTAAAGGATGTTAAAGATCCCATGGTGGCTTTCACAAAGAATAGGCGAGTTGTCACCGGTACCCTGGCTAAATTCCAGCCACATTCAGCCGAATGCCAGGCCTAGTCAGTTAGTTTGTTAAATACATGGGCCAAAAACTTCCCCCGGCTTAAATCACAAGAAGTTGATGAGCTGCACCATACTTTTTACAGAACATTGGTGCTGCTGAAGCAGTTTCTTGGCAAAGGTTATGCTGGGTGGTTTGCCATTGCCATCTCAGCATTCAGTCATGGCATGAACTTGGAATTTGTTTGCGATGCTGGCGATAGCTTGCCTCATCTTCAAAAAAGGACACCGTACGATCTTTAAGATCCACCAACTAATGCTGGAAGTTGGGACGCCAAGTTTAACGTTCATCCGAGGGATGGCAAACACATTGATGGATCATCCTGCCTGTGAAACACCGAGATGAGTTTGTAGCTGGGTAGAGATTTGAACCCAGGCTAGCCAACTCAGCAAACCTCTATGCCATCTTACTACCCCACACATTGGATACTACATAATTGTGGCACAATAAATTATTAGGATAGTATTATGTTATGAAACAAATCCAAAGGTTAGAGATGGAAAACAAAAACCCAAACCTGTGGTCAATACGCAGTCGACATCTCGAATCCCAATGTTGTCATGGTGGAAATCCATCCGAGTGGCTTCAAGTTTCTTGTCATAACATGGCATAACTACCACGTGGTATATGCTTTCTGGTTTTACAGCCTGCATAAACACACGTGATAAATTATTACTGAAGGACATGCTTTAAGCAGGACAATGCAGGCCAGTTTCATAGGTCAAAAGTAAGGCAATCTGTGATGCCAGATAAGGATTCACTAAAATTATTTGCAGCAATGGCATTTCAGAAAAGAAAACACAACGCACCTCAACTGCTCATGGGAAAAAGAGATTTTGTTGTTACATCGAACATTGTCTAAGAAATGACAAGGTATGTAACAAACTCAGACCAACATGTACCTGTTGTTTAGCAAAGTAGTCCTTGAGCAAGGAACCCATTATCTGTTGTGAGGAGCGACAGGTGCTCAGGTGTGGAGTGATAATTTTTCCGTGAGTTTTTTCAGCAAAGACCACCCAACCTGGAGTCAAACAAAGAAATAGATTAATCAAACAAAACAAACCCATGACGAGTTGTCAATTCACTCGCCACCAGACCCACCATGTTGTCAATTCCAAAATCTACTAACCGACTCACCTGAACACGACGAAGTGAGAAGCGGCAGGCTGCCTTCCTGGAAGCGCTGAACAAACTCCCGCTGGCATTCCAACAATGCAAAGTCTTCGGCAAATGTGATGTCAAAGATTCGGCTTACACCTGAATGCAATGCAAAGTTAATGAGGACAATCCCTTTTACAAGACCAGAAATACTGATTACTTTGATGTCTTCTCAAGATGGCCACCAAGAAACAAAACATGTGGACGTTTGATGTAATAAACATGAAAATGGTGTTAATAATTGGTCAATTAAACAGTTTGAGTGAAATGGGTACTATCATCAGATTCAAGTACTTCTTCTGCTTCTGCATCAAAATAAGTTAAGATAAAAAACGAGCTTCTTTCAAAAGAAACAGCTTTATCAAGATTGTTTGCGGGTATTCAATGGTCTTCTGTATGCAGTACAAGGCTGCGGGGTAGCATCATTGGCTGATGGCATGGCTGGACTGCTGATGCAGTACCCTCTGCTGGTTAGGGCACGAATTTGTAATTTGTTCATGGTTTTGGATATATCTCGCCTACTTTTCGCAAAGAACACTGTGGGATCTTTAACGTCCACCAACTAATGCTGGCAGATGGGACATGGTTTAACGTCCATCGGAGGGACGGTAAACACATTGAACAAACACCTTGCCTCGGAGGAGCACCCCCATCCTCTTTTTCGATAGATGCTATTGTGAAACCAATTAAAATAAAAACACCGCACACACACTGCTTACAGTGTGTCAGGTGTGACTTTTTCAATGTTGGCAAACGGCAGCTTCGAGGTGAGTGTGTGTACCTCTCGGTCAGCCCAGTCATTAATTATCAAAAACTAAGACCGACTTTCATTTGCTCTCAAACATTCAACTGCTAAATGACTGGAGCAATTATGATCAGGATACGTCCAATGGCAAATTTACATCAATAAAGCCTCTTCCCACTCCCTTCCCCAAAGAGGATGATGCTGTTTTCAATTTCCATGCTACCCACTGTAAACTGCAGTGACATCCATGAGGAAAAGTCTTAATTTTAGTGTCGATACAACTTCCACCTGTTTCACTTTGCAGCCTTCAACGTGTGATGCAACAGCTCATTGCAGGTCACAGAAACTGAGCTGGTAAATCCTAATTAGGGCTTCAAGCATGGCTGAAGCTCTATTGAATTCGTTAGTATTATTATTATTATTATTATTATTATTAAAGGCATTTTATGTTCTACTGACCGATTTTGTGGCGGATCTGGAGGGAAAACTGTTGGATGAAATTAAACGAAACTTAACAGGATAATTACTCACCACCTGAAGTTTATACTATGAAACATTTGATGACGTAGGTCACGTGGTATAGCGGCCATATTGGATTTTATCCAAAACCTAAAAACATCTTCTCCAGAAGGGATAATCTGACAGCCTCAATTTTTTGCACACCTTTGCATTGTTCCATGGGAATGTTATTTGGTTCAAATCGTTATTTAATTTACATGATTTAAAATGATGCCGATTCGCCTCATTAAATATGCAAAATCTGCAAATGAGAGTTGAAAAAAATTTAATGACACCTTTAGATCAGACATAAACAGGGGACTCCCAATATGTTTATACGATGTCTATGTTTGACCCCAGTGAGGCCCCAGAGCCCCCCAAAGTTGAAAATGACCCATTTTTGAAATGTCATAAAATGAATACAATGAGCACCAGTTGTACTGGGCCCGGTGTATGCCCCGGTTAGAATAGGTGTACCATATCCCTGTGTGTCGTAAGAGGCGACCAGGGTTGCGTCAGGAAGGGCATCCGGCGTAAAAACCTATGCCAAATCATTATGCGGACAACAAAACGAATTTCCATACCGGATCGGTCGAGGACCGGGTTACCAACGACCGCCACCGGTACCGGTGGTCAGCAGGGTACCAGTGGAAATTGTGCTACTGCTGGGCGAAGGAGGAGAAGGAGACGGGGAAGGCGAGTCCGGAGGCAGTGGGAGAGGGGGAAGGGTAGAAGTGTGGAGGTGAGAGTTGGAACTCTGAATGTTGGGACGATGACTGGCAAAGGGCGAGAGTTGGCTGATATGATGGAGAGAAGAAAGGTGGACATACTGTGTGTACAAGAGACCAAGTGGATGGGGAGTAAGGCGAGGAGCATTGGAGGTGGTTTCAAACTGTTCTACCATGGTGTGGATGGGAGGAGAAATGGTGTCGGGATAATCCTGAAGGAAGATCATGTCAAGAGGGTATTGGAGGTGAGGAGGGTGTCTGACCGAGTGATGAGTGTGAAGTTGGAAATTGAAGGGGTGATGATGAATGTCATCAGTGCATATGCCCCACATATGGGGTGTGAGATGGAATATAAAGAAGATTTCTGGAGTGAGTTAGATGAAGTGGTGGAGAGTGTATCCAAGGATGAAAGAGTGGTGATTGGAGCAGATTTCAATGGACATGTTGGGGAAGGGAATAAAGAGGATGAGGAGGTGATGGGGAGGTACGGTCTCAACAAGAGAAATGTGGAAGGGCAAATGGTGGTAGAGTTTGCAAAAAGAATGGAAATGGCAGTGGTAAACACGTATTTCAAGAAGAAGGAGGAACACAGGGTGACATACAAGAGTGGAGGAAAGTTCACACAGGTGGATTACATCTTAAGTAGGAGATGCAACCTGAAAGAGATTAGTGACTGTAAGGTTGTGGCAGGGGAGAGTGTAGCTCGACAGCATCGATTGGTGGTCTGTAGGATGACTTTAGAGGTGAGGTTGAGGAAGAGAGTGAGGGCTGAACCAAGGACCAGATGGTGGAAGCTGAAGGAGGAAGACTGTTGCGTGAAATTTAGGGAGGAGGTGAGACAAGCGTTGGATGGTGGTAAAGATGGGTGGGATGATTGGGCAACGACAGCAGAAGTTGTGAGGGAGATTGCTCGGAAGGTACTTGGTGTGACATCTGGACAGAGGAAGGAAGATAAGGAGACTTGGTGGTGGAATGAGGAAGTACAGGAAAGTATAAGGAAGAAGGGGTTGGCGAAAAAGAAGTGGGATAGTCAGAGAGATGAAGAAAGTCGGCAGGAGTATAAGGAGTGGCGTCGAAAAGCAAAAAGAGAGGTGGCTAAGGCCAAGGAAAAGGCATATGACGAGCTGTATGAGAAGTTGGATACAAAAGAAGGGGAAAAGGATTTATACCGATTGGCAAGACAGAGGGACCGAGCTGGGACGGATGTGCTGCAGGTTAGGGTGATAAAGGACGCAAATGGGAATGTGCTGACGAGCGAGGAGAGTGTGTTGAGAAGGTGGATGGAGTACTTTGAGGAGCTGATGAATGAAGAAAATGAGAGAGAGAGAAGGTTGGAAGAGGTGGAGATAGTGAATCTGAAAGTGGGGTGGATCAGTAAGGATGAAGTGAGGACTGCTATGAAGAAGATGAAAAGTGGAAAGGTGGTTGGCCCAGATGGTATACCAGTGGAGGCATGGAAGTGCTTAGGAGAGATGGCAGTGGGGTTGTTAACCAGATTGTTTAATAAAGTCTTGGAAAGTGAGAGGATGCCGGAGGAGTGGAGATTAAGTGTACTGGTCCCGATTTTCAAGAATAAGGGTGATGTGCAGAGCTGTGGAAATTACAGAGGGATAAAGTTGTTAAGCCACACCATGAAGTTGTGGGAAAGAGTAGTGGAAGCTCGGTTGAGAGGAGAGGTGATGATCTGTGAGCAGCAATATGGGTTTATGCCAGGAAAGAGCACCACTGATGCGATGTTTGCTTTGAGAATGTTGATGGAGAAGTATAGGGAAGGCCAGAAAGAGTTACATTGTGTGTTTGTGGATTTAGAGAAAGCTTATGATAGGGTGCCAAGAGAGGAGTTGTGGTATTGTATGAGGAAGTCGGGAGTGTTGGAGAAGTATGTGAGGATCGTGCAGGATATGTATGAGGACAGTGTGACAGCGGTGAGGTGTGTGTTAGGAATGACGGACCGGTTTAAGGTTAAAGTGGGATTGCACCAAGGATCGACTCTGAGCCCTTTCCTGTTTGCAATGGTGATGGACAGGTTGACGGACGAGATCAGACTGGAGTCTCCATGGACCATGATGTTCGCGGATGACATCATGATCTGTAGGGAGAGTAGGGAGCAGGCTGAATCGAGCCTTGAGAGGTGGAGGTACGCACTGGAGAGAAGGGGAATGTTAGTCAGTAGGAGTAAGACGGAGTACATGTGCGTAAATGAGAGGGAGGGTGGTGGTATGGTGCAGTTGCAAGGAGTTGAGGTGGGGAAGGTGGATTGGTTTAAATACTTGGGATCAACTGTCCAAAGTAATGGAGAGTGTGGGAGAGAAGTGAAAAAGAGAGTGCAGGCAGGATGGAGTGGGTGGAGAAGAGTTGCAGGAGTGATTTGTGACAGAAGGGTAGCTGCAAGAGTGAAGGGGAAAGTATACAAGACGGTAGTGAGACCAGCTATGTTGTATGGTTTGGAGGCGGTGGCGCTAACAAAAAGACAGGAAGCAGAGCTGGAGGTGGCAGAGTTAAAGATGCTGCGATTCTCGTTGGGAGTGACGAGGATGGACAGGATAAGGAATGAGTATATTAGAGGGACAGCGCTGGTAGGACGGTTTGGAGACAAAGTGAGAGAGGCGAGATTGAGATGGTTTGGACATGTGCACAGGAGGGAAACAGAGTATATCGGGAGAAGGATGTTGAAGATGGAGCCGCCAGGCAGGAGGAGAAGAGGAAGGCCAAAGAAGAGGTTCATGGATGCGGTGAGGGCGGACATGCGGGTGGTTGGAGTGTCAATGGAAGATGTGGAGGATAGAGCGAAATGGAGACAGTTGGTCCGCTGTGGCGACCCCTAACGGGAGCAAGCCGAAAGAGGAAGAAGAAGATAAAATGAATACAACGCTTGGATGAAATTCAATGAAACTTATCCATTTAATAACTCTCCACCTGAAGTTTATACTTTGAAAATTTTGATGACGTAGGTCACGTGGTATGGTGGCCATATTGGATTTTCTCCAAAACCTGAAAACATCTTCTCCAGAAGGGATAACCCAACAGCCTCAAGCTTTTGCACACGTCTGATATTCCATGGGAATGTTAAGTTGTTAATTTGGTCAAAATCGTTATTTAATTAATTTGATTTTAAATGATGCCGATTCGCCTCATTAAATATGCAAAATATGCAAATGAGAGTTGAAAAAAATTTAATGACAGATTTAGATAGGACATAAACAGGGGACTCCAAATATGTTTATAGCATATCTGGACTTGACCCCAGTGAGGCCCCAGAGCCCCCCAAAGTTTAAAATCACCCATTTTTGAAATGTCGTTAAATAAAAACAATGCTTTGATGAAATTCAATGAAACTTAACACCTTAATAACTCTCCACTTAATGTTTATACTTTGAAAATTTTGATGACGTAGGTCACGTGGTATGGCGGCCATATTGGATTTTCTCCAAAACCTAAAAATATCTTCTTCTCCAGAAGGGATAACACGACAGCCTCAAACTTTTGCACACATTTGCGAGGTTCCATTGGAATGTTAAGCTGTTAATTTCGTCGAAATCGTTGCATAATTTATATGATTAAAATGATGCCGATTCGCCTCATTAAATATGCAAATGAGAGTTGAAAAATTTTAATGACAGATTCTGATAGGCCTTGAAGAGGGGACTCCAAATATGTTTACACTATGTCTGTATTTTACCCCAGTGAGGCCCTAGAGCCCCCCAAAGTTTAAAATCACCCATTTTTGACATGTCGTAAAATGAAAACTAAAGAAGATAGACATATAGTGACCACACATTCTGGAAGATATTTTAACGTTCTACAAGTTCGCCATTTACATTAATATGCAAATGTGGAGTTATTGGACTTTTTTGGGGACGTGAAAATTTGTCCAGCCTCGATTTGTCCAAGTTTCTTTCTCTATCATGTATTGCTATGGGCTTTTCAATCCTTCATTGATATAACATGAGGGACCCCGTAGCTGGACCCCATTGCAGACTTGAACTTTCTAACTCGGAAAACCCATATCATGTGACAGGGTGATGGTGTTGAAATTTGTTAAAATGAAGGCACGCCTTGAAGCCTGGGATTACTGGTTTACCAGTTTTAATTTTAACTATAACTCTGTGTGTATGTGTGTGTGTGTGTGTGTGTGTGTGTGTGTGTGTGTGTGTGTGTGTGTGTGTGTGTGTGTGTGTGTGTGTGTGTGTGTGTGTGTGTGTGTGGTCTTTTCTTTGATTTTTTTATGCTATTCCATACCCCCTGGCCAAATTCCCCAAAATTTACTCGACCACATTATTACCTCTGCCAACGAAGGTGAACAATGTTATGTTTTCACCCCTTTCTGTCGTTTGTTTGTGTGCAGGATATCTCAAAAAGTTGTGGACGGATTTGGACGAAACTTGGTGGACAGGTTGGGTGTGTGACAAGGACGACATTCGATTTTGGTGAAGATCCGAATCCGGATCTGAATACGAGAATTATTTGATTTTCTTTGTGATTCTTCACCATTGAGATCAGGTCAAAAATGATATATAGCATGATATCTCAAAAATGTAATGGGCCTGATATGTTCTCGTGGATCTGGCATGGCATGGCGGAAGTATGCGCTCTAGCGAGTGCCCTTCGAGTTGTAATATGGGATAGGTGTTTCACTTTGCTGGCAGATTTCCCTCTATTCAGTCACAATAAATAAATAAAAATTGCAATTCTTAATCAAATTGCTGTAAAAACAAGAAATAACGACACTCTAGCTGATGAAGCATCCTCGGCGGAGAGAGGGGCTGAGCTTGGCTTACTTACACCTTGGCCCTTTTGCATTGGTTCAAAGGCAAATTGTTTGTCTTTAATCAAAGCAATTGCATTTAAGTATTTGTATTCTGTATGGAGAATGGAAATTAATATATAAAGGGTCCACAGTTGCCACAGGACTACACTGAGTGTAAGTAGTCGTGGCATGATCATGTGTGACCTCAAACAAGGAAACGAGGTCATTTGGCCCATTGTTTCCATGGTGTACTCCCAGGTTAACTTTTGCTACAGCTTTAAACATATTGTTGTGGTTACCAGATTCGCAAACCACCATTCAGGTCCCTTAGGTGAGGTATCTCGGTAAGTGCATGTGTAGTTAGGCCCAAATCCGTTGTCTAGTGGGAATACATGTCATTTATACGTGCTGCGACTCTTCAGGATAGCCGTTTTTCTTTTACTATCTTTATTTTGGACCAACCGCCAGGATTACCATCACAATTACAACCACAACCACCGCTTCACCACAACCGCCACGACCTTCCCGTCACACCTCGCCACCGTAGCATCGCCACCGTTCTTGCCCCGCTGTGGGTACCGGTGTTGGACTCATGCAGAACGCGCGTCGAACAGCGTGTACAAAATCACGGATTTTGTGCTTCAAAAACGGATCAAAAACGACACACGCCCACTTTTTGCCGTCCAATCGGTGAGCGAGGGGCGAATTGGCCCCGCCTCCAGAACGATCGATATATGCAAATTTGTGGATCAAAAAGCCTTCACGCCCACTTTTTCTCGGGCCAATGGGGAGCGAGGTGAAAGGTCAAAGAGAGTCGGAGTCAGCAAAAAGGGAACGAAGAGTCAGAAGAGAGTCGCAAACGAGAACGAGGGGAGGGTCGCAAAGGAGAACGAAGAGTCGAGTAAGGAGAGAGTCGCAAACGAGAACGAAAGAAGTCTGGAGCCCGAAGCCTGCAGTGGCTGGAGAAGCTGAAGAGACCGGACGAGGGGGTGCTCGCGTCGGTGCCAGGAGCTGCACGCCCGAGGGAGGCCGGCAGCGCGACCTGGCCGAGGTGGAGACGCACACCAGGGATAATAAAGATCCTCTATACCCCGAGCATCAGCAACCCCCTCCTGTTTCCCCCCGCGCTGAGATAGTGCGACCAAGGGGGCCCCGTTCCCACCCCCAGCCAGGCACTGTCCACGAGGCCCGCGGGTTGCGGGGCCATCGCCGCTCCGCGTCTCATCACCAGACGGGTAGGCCCGACCCGGTCTCGGCCTCAGGCCTGCCCCATCCTTGGGGGTATTTCTTTTCCTTGGTTTTGGGTATGTGTTGTCGGCGCCGTCTGTGAAGTAGAATTGTATAAGTGTTGCCGTGTGCTCGGTAGTCGGTATTAGCTCTGCACTGTGTTTTCACTTTTATGTTTGCTTTTTGTGTAAATGGAATTGTGTTTTCTTTTTTTGTGTGCATTTGGTGGAATTGTATTTGTGTGCTTTCCGTTCGTCGCGAATAAATGTGCTTTATTGTTGAACTGTTCTCCCGCTTCGCTTCGTCTTTTCCCCCATTGAATCCCCATCTTGCTTCACGTAAAGGGTTGGTAGTGGGCTGAATACGCCCGATAATTAATCGAACCGTCGAGGTCGACGATAACACCGCTCGGTTATTCTGATAGTACGGAACGGGTCGCTTAAGTGGCCCGTGTCCGAAGTCGACCTGCGGCGAGGTGCGATCGCCCGGTCTACCCTCCGCGTGGGTACTTAGGTAGTTCGAATTTGGCGAGCAACCCTACCCCACGCGGGGGCTGATTGGCTCGATCGCGGTGAGACCGAAAGGTCCACCCGTGACTGGTTCCCGGCGTTAGTCCGAGAGGGTCACGACTGGATTGTCCGTCCGGTGGGCGACGTGCCGCGATTCGAGTTACGTGGCCGTCGCACGCCGGCGGGCGCGAAAACCGCAACAATATCAATCTTCTCAATGGTTTACAAAAGTCTAAGTAACCCCATCTTAATCGGATGACCCAACTTGTTGAATATGAAACTTGCATAAATCATTCCATTATTGATCAAAGCAACTCATTAATAAAATACCAATATTAATTTGAAAAGTTTTTGTTTTTTTAAACTCATTTGGTGTTCCAATTCAAGAATTAGTAGCATCAAACACCACAGTTTGAATTGCCATTTGTCATCAATCCCTCATGATATTTGAAAGATAAAAACAAATACTTAAATAAAAACAAATAACAAGAACATCGTCACTCACCGAGACCTCGTAAGAAAGAAGTCAGGTGGCACATGGTGTCCAAAAGGCTCAGGCCGTACCTCACTGCGATGGCGGCCCGGGATTGTGGTGACACCGACACAACAACGAGACGGTGCTTGCTAGTATCGCAACGCTATGTTGTACATAAAACATAAAACACTTAGAAGAGCGTGGATGTAAAGCAAAGAGTGTTAAGATCATAAACATCAAATATAAAACGAGGGTCATACCAATCCTCGCCAAAGCCACATGACTCATTTTGGCAAAGGGTCAACTAAAATTGTAGGCAACAAATTTATACAAAACTGAGATCAAATTTTTATTAGGAGGATATCATGCAACCTATTTTTGAAAACTCAGTGATAAAAGATTAAAAGGCAAATGTACCACCTACTCGGTTCAGGTCAAGGACTCGCTGCAATGTCAAAGGACTCTGTTTGGCAATCAGGTTACACTCAGCTGCCGAGATGCAACCGTCACAAGACAAGCAAGCACTCAGCAAGCTGCGTACTTCATCCTCTTGGTCTGCTTGAACCATCTGGAAGCAAAAACGTGTACAACAGATGGTGGTCCTCGACAACACAACTTATAATCTTGACACAGGTTCTGAAAAAAAAAAAAGGCAAGAAGACCATTTGTGTGCCACAGGGTGATAAAACAAAATTCAGGCATTTAGACTGGTTTAAAATCTATCCTTAAATAAAAAAACTAATTATGGGATGAAGCCATGGTGCTGACCCAGCTACAAGTGTTGTCAAATTGGGAAATTCAGCCCAACTTGCCTCTTACGACATGGAACTGTCGCAATTTTTTACCCCTGCCTTTAACTTAACAGTTATTATCAAATGAAATAAACTAAACTACAGACATACATACCTCTGCATTTTCACTCTTTTCTGTATTTCTTCCTTTATTCTTTGAGCATTCCTATGGAACAAACAAACAGTCTCAACCTCCCACAACACTGTACAGTGTGTTCCACCACCTAAGTGTACGTTACAGTTAAGAGACTGATGGGATGGCTTGTTGTGGTGTGCATGCACACGCATATCTAGTAGAGTTGCAAAATGCTTATTTAGCAAGAAAAAGTACGTAATCAACTTCTAAATGATTATACTTCATAAAGTTGAAATTAAGTGATTAATACAGGAATTGAAAAGGTTCACTATCAACATTGACACATTCCTGATTTATGTCACCAAAAGATCTACACACAAGAGTCTTTGTTCCTGGAACAAAAGAGTTATTTGATTTTGAGGGTACTGTCTGCCATTCGATTATAAATGGAGTACAAGTTTTTCAAACTTCATTCTTTATGCAGCCCCAGCAGAGCTCCATGGCAAAAGATTGGATGATCTTGGTGACCCACTCAATGTCTCCCTGTCTACTGATACAAAATTGAGGAAACACTTAGTCTGAGTAATTTTTGACAAGACAGCAATACTGGGGAGGTGTCCCATCCAGTTCTGAAAACATGGTGGCCCAGCATGACTGATATATATGTATGTATGTATGTATGTATGTATGTATGTATGTATGTATGTATGTATGTATGTATATATATATATATATATATATATATATATATATATATATATATATATATATATATATATATATATATATATATATATATCTTACTTCTTCTTTCGGCTGCTCCCTTTCGGGGTCGCCACAGCGGATCATCCGTATGATCCGCATAGTGATTTAGCACATGTTTTACGCCGGATGCCCTTCCTGACGCAACCCTGGTCGCCTCTTACGACACAGGGATATGGTACACCTATTTTAACCGGGGTATACACCGGCCCAGTACACTGGTACTCATTTCGCCGACCTCGGAAGGATGACAGGCTGAGTCAACCCCCTGGTGTATTAATTCAATGGCTCAACGGGGCTTGAACTCAGGACCATTTGGATCCCAAGCCGCTGCCCTAACCACTGCGCCAACACCAGGCTTTATATATATATATATATATATATATATATATATATATATATATATATATATATATATATATATATATATATATACATATACACACACACCAAAAACGTGTAGAGTGTGACGAGCACACCCCCATTCTCCATTGGACATAACTCGTCACACTCCACATGCGTTGATTTAACAACCGATCACACCACATGCCTTCTGGTTGAATGGTTTACATTAGCGGGAACAATCGTCAGGGTGGCAGATGGACGGGTGCTCTTTGCGGATTATGCGGTTTTACCTTGTGTGATATAATCCGTGGCAATGCTCACCATAAGTCAGGATGTGCATGTGATGTATAAACGAATAATGTGGTCATCATTCATTGGATATTTATCGGTATGCCATCCTGATGAGGGCAAACAAGCCAGAAATCTGGGTAGGCAGCTCCGTTTGATGTTGACCATGTAATCTTTATCTGTTTGACAGTCGCCGGGCCAAAGCCTCTGGGTTGGAGGTGATGTTTTGGTCTGGGACAATGTCCAATGGAGATTGGGGGACTGCTCGTCACACTACACATGTTTCGATTTACCCGCCGATCACATCACGTTCCTTCGGGTTGAATGGTTTGCATTGGCGGAAACAATCGTCTGGGTGGCAGATGGATGGTTGCTCTTTGCGGATAATGTGGTTTTACCATGTGAGACACAATCCGTTGCGATGCTCACCATAACAGTTTGGAGGTGTGTGTGCATGTGTGAGTGTGAGTGTGAGTGTGAGTGTGAGTGTGAGTGTGAGTGTGAGTGTGAGTGTGAGTGTGAGTGTGAGTGTGAGTGTGAGTGCGAGTGCGAGTGCGAGTGCGAGTGCGAGTGCGAGTGCGAGTGCGAGTGCGAGTGCGAGTGCGAGTGCGAGTGCGAGTGTGTGTGTGTGTGTGTGTGTGTGTGTGTGTGAGTGTGAGTGTGAGTGTGTGTGTGTGTGTACACACAACATGGCCAAAAGTTTGTGGACACCTGCTCATCCAACATCTCCTTCCAATATCATGGGCATAATATGGAGTTGGTCCCCCCACCCTTTGCTGCTAGAACAGCCTCCACTCTTCTGGGAAGGCTTTCCACTCGATGTTCGAACATTGCTGTGGGTATTTCCCTCTATTCAGCCACAAGAGCATAAGTGAGGTTGGGCGCTGATGTTGGGTGATTAGGTCTGGCTCGCAGTCGGTGTTCCAGTCCATCCCAAATATGTTCGATGGGGTTGAGGTCAGGGCTCTGTGCAGTCAAGTTCTTCCACACCGATGTCGCCAAACCATTTTTGAACGGACCTTGCTTTGTGCATGGGGACACTGTCAAGCTGAAACAGGACAGGACCTTCCCCAAACTGTTGCCACAAAGTTGGAAGCACAGAATCATCTCGAATGTCATTGTATGCTGTAGCATTAAGATTTTCCTTCAGCGGAACGAAGGGGCCGAGCCCAAACCATGAAAAATATCCACAGACGATATTCCTCCTCTACCAAACTTTACAGTTGGCAGTATGCATTCGGGCAGGTAGCGTTCTCCTGTCATCCGCCAAACCCAGATTCATCTGTCGGACTGCCAGGTGGTGAAGCCCGATTCATCACTCGAGAGAACAAGCTTCCACTCCTCCAGAATCCAATGGCAGTGAACTTTACACCACTCCAGCAAACGCTTGTCATTGCGCTTGGTGATATTAGGCTTGTGTGTGTGTGTGTGTGTATATATATATATATATATATCTATATATATATATATATATATACATATATATATATATACATATATATATATATATATATATCTATATATATATATATATATATATATATATATATATATATATATATATATATATATATATATATATATATATATATATATATATATATATATATATATATATATATATATATATATATATATATATATATATATATATATATATATATATATATATATATATATATATATATATATATATATATATACATATATATATATATATATACATACATACATATATATATATATATACATACATATATATATAGTTGCGAATTCGCGCCCGCCGGCGTGCAAACGGCCACGTGACTCGAATCGTGGCACGTCGCCCACCGGACGGACAATTCTGTCATGACCCTCTCAGACTAACGGGTGGGCCTTTCGGCCTCACCACGATCGTGCCAATCGGCCCCCCGCTGGGATAGGGTTGTTCGCCAAACTCGACCTACCTAAGTACCCACACGGAGGGGAGACCGGGCGATCGCACCTCGCCGCAGGTCGACTCCGGACACGGGCCGCTTAAGCGATCCGTTCCGTACTATCGGGATAACCGAGCGGTGTTATCGTCGGCCTCGACGGTTCCGATTAATTATCGGGCGTATTAAGCCCACTACCAACCCTTTACGTGAAGCAAGATGGAGATTCAATTAAAGAAAAGACGAAGCGAAACGGGAAAACAGTTCAACATGATGCACATTTATTCCGCGTCACACGGAGAGCACACATATACAGTTAAAGCAAATGTAACAAAAGAAACGACGCAGAGATACCACCGACTAAGACCGACACACGGCAACACTTAAACAGTTTTACTTCACCAGACTGGCGCCACACACACACGTTTACACAGAAACAAAAGAAAAGGGCCACCCTCAGAGACAAGGGGGCAGACGGGGCCTGTGGGCCAATGTTTGCGCAGGACCTGAAAGAGCGGTGAGGTCCGCGAGACCGGGTGGGTCCTACCCGCGTCTTTGTGATGAGCCGCAAATGTGGCAGCGCGGCGGTGCCCCGACTTCGTGCTCCTTCGCGGGTTTCGTTGGCACTGCTTGGAGTGGGGTGGGAACGGGGCCCCCTTTTCACACTATCTCAGCGCGGGGGAAAAAGGGGGGCAATTGTTGATGCTCTGGGGAAAAAGTATAGCTGGCTTGCTTGGGTCCCGTGACGAGCGATTCCATCGCGACTTCGTCGCCGACCGCAGTCTTCCTTGCCTCGGACCCGAACTCCTCGGTCTCTTCCCCCAATTCTCCTCAGCCGACTGCCGAAAACCACTGGGACGCCCTCGCCTCCCGACTCCACTCCGCGCTCCAAACTGCCTCTGCCCAAAACTCTCCGCTCTTCTGCCACTCTCCGCTCTTCCAAGGCCGGCTCTGCCCAAAACTCTCTCCACTCTTCTGCCACTCTCCGCTCTTCCAAGGCGGACTCTGCCCAAACCGACTCTGCCCAGATTCACCTTGCGCTCGGCGATTATAGGCCGGCAGGAGAACCCATATGCAAATTTCTGGATCAGAACGAGCTCGGGGGTGGAGCCACGCTCGCCCATTGGACGGAGAAAAAGGGGCGTGAATCTCCCCTGATCCTAGAATTTGCATATCTCGATTCCACACAGACGCGCCTGGAGGCGGGGCCAAACCGCCTCACGCTTGCTGATTGGACGGATCAGAAGTGGGCGTGTAGAATTCCTGATCCGAATTCTCCTCGGAAAGGCCGCATTTCGCACTCGCGGCTTGGCGTGCATCTTGTACGAGCCCAGGACAGCCCGACGCTCGGTGCTCACAGGTGGTGCGGGAATGGCCGCAGAAGGAGAGAGGCGAAGGTGGTGGAGGGTTTATGGTGGTGGTTTATGGCCATGGTGCCGTTTGGAATGGCGGTGATGCGATGTTTGCGGGAGCGAGTTGTGAAGGTAAAGATCGTGGCTGTTGGCGTTGTTGTTGTTGTGTGATGGTTGGAGCATGGTTGGTTCAAAATAAATATAGAACAGAAAAACGGCTATCTCAAAGCGTCGCAGCCCGAATGAATCACATTTATTCCCTCTAAACAACGGGTTTGGGGCTAACTACACATGTACTTACAGAGATATCTCACCTACGGGACATGAAAGGTGGTTCGCGAATTTCCACAACCGCAACAATATATATATATATATATATATATATATATATATATATATATATATATATATATATATATATATATATATATATATATATATATATATATATATTTATATATATATATGGTTGTGAACCCCCAGAAAGGATAAAGCGCATGCACATAAGTTTAAAACTAGTTATGCCTTTGGATTCTGCTGCATGATTAAGAATACATCATTTTCATGAGGACAGATATGTGTTGCGAATGTGAGTTGGAATAAGTGTATGTTCTTTCCTTTGTGCAAATCCTCAACTCGAACCGTTTCTTGCAACACATACATGTTGCACAGACAACAAATTCCCTGTTCCTTCCCCTCAGTGGAGAATTTGTTGCACTGCTCACAAAACCCCCTCTGGTTGTCTGAATCCAATTGCCAAGACATGCTAAGTAATTGTTTTAAGGATCCGATGGTGGGTATATCACGTAGGGGATAACGGGAATGTATAAGTGCTTGTACATTTTGGGAATATCGCTTGTTTTGCTTGATTTCTCCTGTCATTTCCCAGTTTGAATTTCCTCACCACCATTTCTCCCACCAATTTCCTATTTGTGTAATAAATTCATGAAAGAATTGACATCGTGTCTTGACTTATCCAGCTCGGGGTTAATCTGAGATAATGCTCCTGGGGAAATTGCTCCAAGCATGAGCATTGATGGGTGGGAGGTGGGGACATGTCCCCCTCCCCCCTTCACTTTTTTGATGAGGGGGGGGGACATCATATTGATTGTCCTGCCAACTTTTTCGCTCGAATATACCATAAAATACGTTGCTTTGTACAATCGATACAGGCCCAGATGTGGGATGTTCCCCAAATGCATCATCAAATTCCATATTAATCAACATTAACTTTCCCCAAATAAGTTGTTATCTCTTTAATCAATACTGCGATGGTGGAAAGTATTTAATATAGGAGCCCGGTATCGGCTTGTGCACATGGGAGTAAGTATGAGCTGCATGGTGTGCATGCACAGAAAATGTATCACGTGTGTGTGAGTACTGATATGGATATACATTTCTACTGCAGTGCTTCAAGTTATCTTCTGAAGGAGCCACTTTGCTCACCCATAGCGGAAATTTCAGGAAAGAAAAGTTTATTTATTCATCATTGCATTAGAGATGGATGTGTAATTAGAGTGCCAAGGGTCCTCAAAAGGCAGAATGCAGTCTACATCCAGACGCAGGTATCATCAGTTTTGTTGTACCGTCGTCCGGACTGCGAGGGAGACCAGTATTCCATTAAGATGTTGATGAAGGCCTTGTAGGTGGAGAAGAGTTCAGGTGTGCCAAGAAAGGACTTTGCACAACCGAGGATGCCCAGCCAGCACCTGTTTTTGTCGACTAACTTAGAAGCCACAATGACAGCGACCTCATCCAAAAGGAACAGTCTATCAAGCACATTGGACAAACTCATCCATAGCATAACACTGGTCACTGACAATCACGTGGGGATTTACATCTCTCCAATAACCAAACTGTTGCGATCAACATGGCCATTTAGCAGAAATTTGCATTTTATGGATAAATGAGGTGAATCAGAAAAATTCAGCTCCTCTTGCAGCTATTTCAGAAACGTCTCACCGAATGGCAACCAGCGTTCTACATTGTCTCGCTGTCAATTTGTTTAACGATCATGATTTGTGCAGTTGCAGATTGCAGGCAGGTTGAGGAATACCAAAACTCATGTTCTGTTGTGGGATGTCAGACAGATTTCACAAGACTCTGTACTTGCTTCACAATTCTCATTTATTAGTCCATCCACTGCGCAGTGGGACACGGAGTTTTGTAATCGTGTGTGTGTGTGTGTGTGTGTGTGTGTGTGTGTGTGTGTGTGTGTGTGTGTGTGTGTGTGTGTGTGTGTGTGTGTGTGTGTGTGTGTGTGTGTGTGTGTGTGTGTGTGTGGTAACTTCTTTTTTTTACCATTTGAGCTTTTGTCATCAAATTTTCAACAAAGCTTTATTATGAAAATATGGAGAAAACAAATTAATAACTTGGTCAAAAGATCAAAGGTGAATGTCACATAAAATCATCAATTTTCATTAAATTGACGTGAAATTTAAAGAATTTACATATTTGGTCACTGAATTGGTTCACCAATCAAAGCGAGAAACAGATTTATTATTTTTTAGATTAAAATGTCAAGGTCACATAAAATCGTCAATTTTCTTCAAATTCACTTGAAATTTGAGGTTTGCATGTTGGATCCCTGGAGTATCTTGGTTTTGACATCAAAAGGTCAAGGTCGCCTAAAATCGTCAATTTTTACCTCTGCCACCGAAGGTGAAGGAGGTTATGTTTTCACCCCTGTCTGGCTGCTTGTTTGTTTGTCCGTCTGTGTGCAGATATCTCAAAAAAGTTGTGGACGGATTCAGATGAAACTTTGTGGATAGTTTGGGTGTGTGACCACGACGCATTGATTCGATTTTGGTGAAGATCGGAATCCGGATCTGGATACGATAATTATTTAATCTTCAAAGTGATTATTCACCATTGAGAGATAGGGTTGAAAAATGATATGAAGCACAATATCTCACAAAGTTGTGGACGGATTCAGATGAAACTTGGTGGACATGTTGGGTGTGTGACAAGGAAGAATTGATTCAATGTTGGTGAAGATCCAGATCCGACTACTAGAATTTTTTAAGCGATTCTTCACCATTGAGAGATCGGTCCAAAAATGATATGTAGCACAATATCTCAAAATGTTTTGTCGGATTCAGATGAAACTTGGTGGACATGTTGGATGTGTGATAAGGAAGAATTGATTCAATGTTGGTGAAGATCCAAATCCGGATCTGATAATTTTTTAAGTGATTCTTCACCATTGAGAGATCAGGCTCAACTGAAAAATAGAACAATGTCTCAAAAAGTTGTGGATAGATTCGGATGAAACTTGGTGGACACAATGGGTGTGTGACAAGGAAGAATTGTTTCAATTTTGATGAAGCTCTGAATCAGGATCTGGATACGATAATTATTTAATTTTTGAAACTGTGATGCTTCACCATTGAAAGGGCCAAAAACGATGCATGATATTTCCCTCCGCCACCGAAGGTGAAGGAGGTTATGTTTTCACCTCTTTCTGTCTGTCTGTGTGCAGGATATCTCAAAAGTTGTGGACAGATCCGGATGAAATTTTCTGGACAGGTTCGGTGTGTGACAAGGATGAACCGATTAGATTTTGGTGAAGATCTGGATCCGGATCAGACTACTAGAATTTTTAAGCGATTCTTCACCATTGAGAGATCTGGCTGAAAAACGATATACAACATGATATCTCAAAAATGCATTGGGCCAGATATGTTCTTGTGGATCAAGCATTCCGTGGCGGAGGTATGCGCTCTACCGAGTGCCCTTTTAGTTTTTGGCTGTTTTCATCATTTCTAGCATACAGATGTAGAAATCAGGATACAAAGCGGATGTGGAAGGGCTTTGCATTTTCAGATGCTTTCTCGTTGATTTCGTCGTCTGGCCTCGCAGGTGGTTCCTTCCATTGTTGTGAGAACTGGTGATGCATTTCATGCACACTTTCATGTTTATAAATGAACTTGATAACACCTATATGTTTCATTGTTGCGACCAATGGAACCAGAGAGGTGTAGCATTTTCACACACACACACACACACACACACACACACACACACACACACACACACACACACACACACACACACACACACACACACACACACACACACACACACACACACACACACACACACACAGCATCAGTATAGTTTGCCATTGCCCTTCCAGCAGTAGTTAGGGCAGGAATTTGGCATTTGTCCAGGGTCACGTACTCTTCACGAAAGACACCGTAGGATATTTAAAGTCCACCAACTAATACTGGCAAATGGGTCGCTCGGTTTAACGTCCATCCGGGGAATGGCACCCACATTGATGAATCTCCCTGCCTGTGAAACACCAGAATGGCAGTTTAAGGTGGCTCCGAAATTTGAACCCAGGCTAGCTTAACATATATATATATATATATATATATATATATATATATATATATATATATATATATATATATATATATATATATATATATATATATATATATATATATATATATATATATATATATATGAGAGGGCGATCAGCATCGACTGCCTCCTGTAAGGATTTAAACAAAACACTGAAGTTGTGAAAGAAAAGTTTCAAACAGGAACGAAACTTCATCGAGACCCATCGGCATCACGTGCCCTCCTTGGGAGTGTGTCCAGATTTGAATGATTTATTTCTTTTTAAAAAGGATTAATTACATCCGAGCGAAATGAATGACACAAAATGAAGAACAGCCTTCGCTCACCGCTTTCGTGCAGTTGTCACACTTCATGTCTCAAAAGTGTCCGCTCGGTCGCTTCGAAAAAGTCGCTCTGACCGGGGATGACTCGAGTAAAAACGGATGGAACTCTCCAGCAATCCCTCGAGTAATTACTTACTTACTCGATGAAGCAAACTCGAGATAACCCTTCACAGTCCCCACCACTTCATACAGCGACGTACGTTCCGAGGGACCTCGAACCGATTACAAAACACATCGGTACCTCAACTGATCGACGCGAAACGCTCTACTTCGCAACACGAGCGAGAAGCTCCACAACTTCCCTTCCGCTGTCACGACAGGCTTCGGAGGCGGGGCCACGCTCAACCAATGGACGCGTCGATGGGCGGAACGGACTCAGCCAATCAGCATCTTCGGACCGAATAGCCACGCCTTCCTCTGCTCTTTCCTCCACGTCGCAAATTTATGGGCGCTTTCCGATTCGTCGAATCGCTGATATATGCGCATCGATTAGCGGTCAGCGTGTTGTGTTGACGTGCGCTCTTGCACGTACACCGGCTTCATCGGCCCTTATTCATGCGAACAGGAGCTTCACTCGTTCCGGGTTGTTGTTGTTGTTTCACAAGGATATTAGATGCCGGTGGAGTAGGGCCTCCACCCCTCTATCCCCAATACTTCCAGGAACCGATTGAATTCCAATTTAAACTTATCATGTCTATTGGGGGTTTTTTTTTTCATCTCGTCGTGTGCGGTTTACGGGATATGTTAGTTTTAAAACAGAAATGTGGACACTACAGTTTTGATCGTTTGACAGTGGGTTGCTGTTTTGTTTTTTATCATTACTCCCCTGGAGGAGGCGGAGGAGGAGGAGGAGGAGAGAAGAAGGAGAACAAGGAGAAGAAGGAGAAGAAGGAGAAGAAGATACAAACACCGCAAAAACTTTAAATAAATTAATAAACCCACAAAAAACACGATTAAAGAAAATAATAATTTTTTTTGCATTTTCTTCTTTGGATCTCGTGTTGATAAGTTAGTGTGGTGTTGATGTCGCACAGGCAGGATGGGCTGAATGACCTTTGAGCAATATCTGATGTCCTTGTACAGGGTGGGGCATTTATATCTGACGGTTTTATTATCCTAATAACTTTTTTGTTTCTAAACCAAATAAAATAAAATTTATACACAACATCGGCACATACATCAAGTTTCTTAAAATCAATTTTGATTCTTTATTTATTAAAAATTACATCAGACAAATGGGCCCCTTTCGAATTCGTGCATTCACGACAGCGGATCGTCATATTGTTCATTACCGCAGACAATGTCTCTTGATCAATAGAGTAAATGGTTGCAGTGATGTTTGCCTTCAATTCATCGATCGAAGTTGGATGTTCCTTTTGAACTTTGCCCTTCAGAAATCCCCGTAGGAAGAAATGTGGAGTTAAATCTGCCAAATCAAAGTGTGCCTCATCGGTCATGATGACCTGGTTTGTGAAATTGGCATACTCATTACATTAAAAAAAAATTAAATAAAAAAAAATGCTCACTGCATTCAAAGTGCTCGATAATTAAAAACTTTCAGGTATAATCTGTAAAACAAAGAAAACAATAATTAATGATGCCAAGACTGCTTCTGGCTAGAAATATTGCAAATGTGTCAGAAATAAATGCCCCACCCTGTATTTCCTTCATCACCAAAGGTGAACAGAGGTTATGTTTTCGTCTATCTGGCTGTGAGCAGGATATTTCAACTTATGGACGGATTCGGAGGAAGCTTTGTGGACAGGTTGGATGGATCAGGTCAGATCTGTGACCTGCTACAGGAACCATGTAAACCTGTACTAACCCGTTCCATGGTCGGGTTGTCGGCATCTAAACCGTCTCCCCCACCAGGTTTCCTGGTGAGGAGGGTGTTTGGATATGGACACCCAGCAGAATTAAAAACAAAACCTGTCAAAGGGCAGAGGAGCTCCTTGTGAGCCAATGGCCATCCACATCTAGTGCCCAACTGTGTCTGCGGATGTCCTCCTGCAGTTGGGTTACTTTTTTATTTGGAGGTTTGGTGGCAGGATTTGCACTCCGGCCACCGTAAAACCCTTCATTCTGCAAAACACACAAAAAAATATCTGAAAACCCACTCCGTGGGAGTACCTCCTATGCAGCTTCCCTTCGCAGGGCAGCTCACGGGATGACGGGATTGGGGCAAAGCCTTCGGGACCCCCAATCTTTGATGAAAGGAGGGAAACCACAGGGTAACCTCCCTGGGTCAGATTGCGGGAGAGTGTGTCAGAGTGGGGCTGAGGTGTCGTCCACCAGACTGCGGTCTCCTTGGGTTAACATGAGGCAATCCCTTCGGGTGGGTGCCTGGAATGTCCTATCCCTAAGAGAGGATGATCACCGGTCTCTGTTATCATTTGAGCTCAAGCGTTTGGACATCGGTATTGCAGCTCTCTCTGAGGTTCGGAGACCGGATTGCGGCGAGATAATGGTGGGTGGTTACACCTACTATTGGTCTGGTCGCTCTGATGGTTACCATACTCAAGACTTGGACTCTGACCAAGGATCTGAGACGGAGACTTAATTCCTTTGGTACCAGGTCTCTTCGGAGAATCCTTGGCTATCGCTGGTCAGATTGTGTGTTCAACGAGCGGTTGCTGAGAGAGAGACTCGGATGAGATTTGTTACCTGCATGGTCCGTGAGCATCAGTTGCGGCTGTATGGACATGTGGCTCGTTTTCCTGACGCTGATCCTGCTCACCAGATTCTCTCAGCGAGGGAGTCTCATGAGTGGAGGAGGCCAATGGGTCGACCACGTGCCTCTTGGTTGCAGCAGGTTGACGAGCATCTCGAGGAGATGGGGATGGGCCTGGCATCTGCCTGGGGGAAGGCCAGACGGAGGCCCCTGGAGTACCGGCGGAAAGTGGACGCAGCGATGCGCTGTTCTGGCACATGCTCCCATACCTGACCTAACCTGGATGGATGTGGTGACAAAGGACGGATTGATTTGATTTTGGTGAATATCCGATCCGGATTGTAGAATTTTATCAACGTAGTGGACGATGCGCATGATATCTCAAAACATTGTGGACAGATTATGAACAAAACTTTGTGGATGAGTTGGGTAGGTGACAAGAACAAGGTGATCCGGTTTTGGGAAAGGTCCGGAAGCAGATCCGGCCTATCGGTGAGATACAAAATTCCTTCAAAAATCTTCTTTAGACCTACCAATCAGAATACGACCAAATTTGGGTTACAACATTAGGCCAGGGTTGGGATGCGAAATTGCAGAGGCCATGCTGACCACGTGACCGGAAGTGTGTCAAGATGGCGGACTTGATAAATTTTTGGGAAAATCACATAAAGTCCTTCAACAATCTTCCTCCCGACCCCCCAGTCAGAATGCTACCAAATTTGGGTCACAACATTAGACCATTCCCCGATAAGCTGCAGGTCCAGTGGTCCTATTTTTGCACACCACTCCTTCCCAATTCCATATCTAGGTGATGCATGACATTGCTGAGCGCCGAAGGAAGGGAGTATTTTTTTAGGGAGAAGGGAGAAAGAAGGGAGAAATAGGGAGAAGAAACAAGGTCTACCGCGATTTTTACTCTGTTTCTTTTGTTTTCTTTCTTCTTTGTCCAGGTGATATCTCAGCCATCCTTTGAGCTAAGAAGCTGATATTTGGACATGACTGAAGAAGTGATTTGGCGATCAAGAGTATTTTTGATTCATTGATTGATGGATTAAGTATTCATTTTTCGATGAATTACTTAATTTTCAAAAAGTTATAGATTCGGATGAAATGGTGGTGGTTTTGGTTTGCAATTAGCTAATTGATTAAGAAATCTATTATTTTACGATTATTATTTATTCATTTTAATTATGCAATTAATCATTTAATCATTCAATTATTGTACATTGCTCCCTCCCAATTCCGTCTCTATGTGTTGCCGAAGGCGCCCCGGCAATATCGCGTGCTGGAGGATTATTTATTTGTTTATTTGGCATGGGGGTGGTGTACTATGAATGTACCTGTACTTGTTTTAATTCCTTTTGGAAATCAATCGTACAATATTTTATACTGCCAACATTGGAAGTTTTGTTTAATAGTGCAATTTCCATTTTTTGTGGATAGCGAATTAAATATCAATTTCAAAAGGCTATTCGGCTCATTGTACCATTATGTCACATCACACTCTGAGAACTCTCATATTAATGGAGCATTTGATAAAATGAAATGTGCAACATGAAAATAATGATATAAACAACAGATAATGATTATTTCTCCACTCTTAAATCTCATTCGTTCCTTCAGGTCTTCAAGACAGCTATTGACCACTGTCTCAGATCATCCCCTATCCAAAACCATGATCTTTTCTACCTCATTTTGGTATTGGTGTTTGGTGTGTGAGACGAGAGATACAAGGAGAGACTACTTCGGGAAGGTGATAGTCCAGGAGCCCATGGAGATTTGTTTAGCGTTGAGAGTACAAAAGGTTTGAGGCTTGGAATACGATGGGATACAACATGGGACCCTCAAACGGGTATTCTTAAGTTTCATCTCCCATACCATTCCTGGGGGCAACCACTTAAAGTACCCCCAAATTCAAGTTTAATTTGCATGATTGAGTACATGAATGAAACCAGTGCCAAAATGTTCTCCTGGAAGGTAGAAATAAAGATCCGCCATTCTTAAGTGTCAACTCCTGTACTTAGCCTACTTAAGAACGCCCCCTAATTACCACATAAATTAGCATGATTGAGTACAAAAATGAGACTTGCACCAAAATATCCAGTAGGGTACCCTGACTAAGTTTCGGCCATTCTTAAGTGTCAAATCCAGCACCAAGTCCAGTTAAGAACGGGTCAAAGGTCAGGGTCAGTGCTGCCGAGGGGGTTACTTCGCATAATTAGGTACATGAATGAAACCAGCGCTAAATTGTTCATCTTTTGGGTGAAAAATAAAGATCCGCCATTCTTAAGTGTCAACTCCTGTACTTGGTCTACTTAAGAACGCCCCTAATTAGCATGATTGAGTACAAAGATGGAAGTTTGGCCAAAATGTCTCTCAGACCACCCTGTCCATGGATTGGCCATTCTTAAGTGTCAACTCCTGTACCTAGTCCACTTCAGAACGGTCAAATGTGATCCTCTCATCCTTTATCATGTTTATAAAAACATTTTTTAATCCGCAATATCTGTCTCTAGGCCTGATATCATTTAATCGATTTACCAGTACTTTAATTTACGCCCTGTCCTAATTAAACCTGGTAACACAAGAAATTTCATTTTGCCGATTGCAAAAACAAAATGTTTCCTTCAAAAAACCTTTCCCGAACATTGTTCTATCCCAAATAATATTGCCTTTTCAGATAAGTGACAATGGATATGCAAGACCCTGATTGGTCTCCTTACATTGCCAGGACTGAGACCCCAAGCCCAGTTCCGACACCTCAGAGACGCTGTATCCTTCATACGCATCAGAGTTCGGGAAAGAGGCCATGCCTTGAAGTGTTACCATTCGGTGAACAACAATGGGCCACAGTACAAAAAAGCTGCATCAAACAGGCGTAAAAAACGAAATTGAGAATTCAGTCTACCGCGATGTCGTTCTTGATCTACCTGAAAGCCCAGGGGAAAAGGATGGATATCATGTTAGCTGTTATTAAAACTTTACTGCAGTTTCAGCCAGCCAGTCACCTGTCGACATTGGTGACACTGCGAGTACCTCTACGACAACACATTTACGTTCTGCAACCGCAACCTCAGATGAAAAGCCATCCACTTCCAGTATATTTCCACCGCAATGTTTGTTTTGTGGCAACACAAAAAAGCGCAAAAAGGGTGGGCTTGAAGTTGCTGGTGCTTGCGAAACTCTCGAGGCGAGCCAAAGCATTCAGGAGGCGGCTTTGGTATTAAATGATGCTAAAATCTTGTCTAAAATCAGTGGCATTGACCTCGTCGCCAAGGAAGTGAAACATCATCACTCTGGCAAGAGTTGGTTTCTGATGTCGGCAGACAGAGTACGCGTCGTGACAGGAAGAGTGCCGAAAGTCCATCGACCAGTTCCACCAACCCGTCAGCTGTTGATGATATTCAAGCATATGTTGAGCAATCTGTCCTCAGAAACAAAAGGCCCGAACTCCTTACATCCGTGTATGGACTTGTGCAATATATCATCAGAAACTCCTCTAAATAACGCTCAAAGCCTAATGCGGAATTTGAAGGGAAAATTTGGTGACAAACTTAAATTTCAAACTCCACTCGGAAAGAAATTAGGATTGATAATGTACAGTTCTGAAATGTCTGATGACGCAGTATGTGTCGCATATGACTATGCCTCCGATGATGAACAAATTGTGACTAAGGCTGCTCTGCTACTCAGGAAACAACTTGATGTTCAAAAAAAAGGATTTGCCCGAAAATCCTACTTTAGATGACCTGAAGGGAGGTGATGTATCCCCCCCCCACCTCTGTTATCTACTTTCTTCACCACCTTGTACTGTGGACAAAATCCCACAAAATGTACCAATCATGTCATGCGCCGCGTTAAATCATCCTGTGATGATGCCCTCTTCATTACTAGGAGAGGTAAAGTCAAACCAGCAAAGCAAGTCGCACTGGGTGTCGCTGTGAAATCTGTCACAGGTAGCAAAAAGGTTGTGCAGGTGTTAAATCGATTTGGGCACTGCATAAATTACAACAGCTTAGAGGAATTGGAAACAGAAACAGCAGAGCAACTTCAAGAAAGGTGACTGTCCTGTCCTGATGGAACCATCAAAGACAAGCCAATGGGTGTTGCATTTGATAACTTCGATGAGTTGACAAATACATTATCTGGTGCAGACACACTACATGATACAATGGGAGTAATGTATCAGAATGTACCAGATGAATCAGATGAATCAGAAGAAACAAGGTCAGTTGAACCAAGCGAGTCCGTCTCATTGCCGCCAATAGTCCCGAGCACCAGGAAGGGGTGAAAACGATAACTGGAGCAACAAGAGGTATCACTGGAACCATATCGTAAAAAAACAAAAATGACAGTTTTCAGTTACAAGCACGTAGATGTCTCCAACCTCCCTGATGTCAGTGGTGCTGCAAGAAACTTGGACCTGATGTGGATGATGAGTCATGCTCTAGATGTAGGCAAGGTTCCAATGTGGGTCGGGTATAATGCCAAAAAGTACGAAGACACGCTGCCAAAACAAGAGGTCAGATACATGCCCAACCTGATACAACCAATCACTAGTCTTGAGGTCATACAAGAGACGCTCATCACAGCCCAAAGATGTGCCAAAGAGTGCAAGCAGAAATTTGGAATAGTCATGTATGACCTGAATGCGGCAAAACCTGCCATGCAGATTCAAGCCACAGAAAAGCCCCAATTTGATGACGTCTTCATAATGCCAGGTGTGTTTCACATTGAGATGGCATTTTTTAAAGCGGTCGGGAAGATCATCTCCGATTCAGGAGGACCTGACATGCTAACTGATACTGACGTCCTACCCCAGGGTCACTGAACGGCTTCCTATCAGGAAAACATTTTAATCGCTGCAAAAGGTTGCATCCAATACCAGCCCTTGCCTTTGAGATCCTCCACTTTTTGGCATTCATGAAGACCTATGAGGAAAAGGATCGACTCGAGGAAGTCATCAACAGTGTACACAGTGGTGAAGTTGCACTCGAGTCAATAGGTGCATCAAATGTCTTCGTTTCTGGAAAAACTGCCTGTACCAAGTACACAGACGAAACAAGATCTGGAACACATGGCTACACTGCTCAATTTTGGATGATGTACATCGATTACATTAGTCTTTACCACAACCTGGAGAGAGCGATCAGAACAAATGACATAGATCTATACATCTTCACACTGACTGCAGTCATAGACCTCTTCTTCGCTACAAACCATGTCAACTATTGCAGATGGTTGACAAAATTCCAGCTTGACCTGATGAATATCGACGAATCGCACCTCGGACTCTGAGAAATTCTTGAGAAAGGTGCGTTCACTGTCTGAAGAACTGACCATGCTTTCAGCCGTGTTCCTGTCGATTTAACTCTGGAGCAAACGGTCAACGCTGACGCAGCGTCTCTCCTCACAGGGATATCGTCTGCCACAAATAGTTATACTGCTCATTTGAGATGGATGGTCACAAAATCTGCCAGGGCTTCTTTCATAAGCCTCGTGCAAGAGATGGCAGGTTTGATTGTGAATGATGATGATGCTGCAGAACTCTGACCTGCACGAATAGATCGTGATATGCGTGACTTGAAGAAGGTCATGAAACAAATAGAAGACTCTCGCAATCCCTTTGAGATGGAAGTCGAAACAGAAGCATCACAGAGGAAACCTGTTCAACATTAACACCGGGAAGGCTTCCAGTGATGAGATTCGTGAAAGTCTGCTCAGAATTCCAAAAGAGGGACAGGCACGCCACCAAGATTTCCTGGATTCCTGCATTGCTGATCCCTACAGGTTTGAAGAGAAGATAACAAAGGCAAAACTGAAGACCTTTTCAGATGGATGTGCAAAGAACCGAAGAATAGAAAACAAGAAAATATCGGAGCTGAAGGATACTAGAGATCTGATGGGCCGCCTTGTGGTACTAGCCACCAAAAGGAATCTGGACTTGCCGTTCATTTTTAATATCCACTCGCAACAGTCCCTTTGTCAATGTGCAGTACCGATGGAACTATGGCAAAAACAGAAAAAAGTGCTCTCTTCAAATTACTGGAGTCAAAGGTGAATGATGCCGAATGCAGTCCTGCATTCAAACGTGATTGCATTATCGATGGCGCATTTCTTCTCCATTCCCTACCACCAAATCAGCCAGCCACCTATGGGGGTCTCGCAAGAAGCATACTAATTCAAACAATGGCGCTGTCGAGTGGGGAAGTTCATCTAGTCTTCGATGATTACCCACAGCCATCTTTGAAAGACATGGAACGGGGAAGGAGAGGAGCAGATGACCGCGAGTTTTTGATAACTGGCCCAGAACAAAAACGACCGAAAGATCTAAGCAATGCCCCGAAATCAAGGTCATTTAAGAGACAGCTCCCCAAGTTCCTAGCGAGAGAATGGCAAGACCAGGCATACAAACAGATCATCGGAAGCCGTCAGCTCTATCTTGACATTCCTGGAGAATGCTATCACTACGAAGTCAGCGATGGAGTTCTCAGACGTGATTCCATTGAATACCTTAGAAACAACCACGAAGAGGCAGATACGAAGATATGTCTCCATGCAAAAATCTGTGGACAGGACTGAGAAACAAGAGGACATAGTCATTCATGCGTCAGATACAGATATAGCAATCGTCATGTTGTATCACTGTAGCAAGTTTCAGTCAACCTTGTGGATGGATGTTGGTACTGGAGCCAAGAATAACCGAAGATATATCAGCATTACCGCCATCTACGAGTTACTTGGACCTCGGATATGTGCAGCATTGCCGGGATTCCACGCGTTCACAGGCAGAGACTACACTGCGGCATTTGTTCACAAAGGCAAAGTCAAACCATTTGCTAAGCTGGAAAAGAATAAAGAGGCACAGAAAGCATTCCAAAAAGCCTGGTGTTGGCGCAGTGGTTAGGGCAGCGGCTTGGGATCCAAAAGGTCCTGAGTTCAAGCCCCGTTGGGCCACTGAATTAATACACCAGGGGGTTGACTCAGCCTGTCATCCTTCCGAGGTCGGCAAAATGAGTACCAGTGTAGTGGGCCGGTGTATACCCCGGTTAAAATAGGTGTACCAGATCCCTGTGTCGTAAGAGGCGACCAGGGTTGCGTCAGGAAGGGCATCCGGTGTAAAACATGTGCCAAATCACTATGCGGATCATACGGATGATCCACTGTGGCGACCCCTAACAGGAGCAGCCGAAAGAAGAAGAAGAAGAAAGCATTCCAAAGCCTGGTGACTGAAACAGAACCGAGTCAAAAAACTCGAAAGACCCTGCAAACTTTCACCACAATCATGTATGGTGCAAAGGACACCAGCAAGGTGACACTCAATGGTTATTGGTACAAGGTATTTGAAAAGGGCTATGGACCAAAGTCGACAGCAAAGAACCCCTTGGAGAAACTTAAGGGCATAAACGCAAGTGCCATTCCACCATGTGAGGCAGAGCTCATTATGCATATGAAACGTGCATCATTTGTTGCTCACATGTGGCTGAATGCTGATGTCGCCGAAATCCAACAGCACCCTATGGAATCAAATGGTTGGGACTTTGACAATGGAAATTATCAGCCAATTTGGCATGAAGGGCCACAGATGCCAGACACCCTGGTTCCAGTGGAAGATGAGCTCAATGGCGATGAAAGTATCAAAGAGGAGAACGGCTCAACGGATGACGAGTCAGACTGGACACAAGATGATTAAGGAACACGATGCACAACAACCAGTTGCTACCTGTGACTTCTTTAACGTCATCAATACAATCAAACTACAGTTAGAAATAACTCCATTAGTAATTTCATATAATTAATAGTGATCATTACAACTCAGTACCAATTATCAACAGTCACTATTACATTTTCGTCCATGTTGTAATTTTGTTTCAAATTTTATTAAACTCTGTTTTCGCATATATAATGTATATTGTTCATTCATTTTATCCCCGTTCTGAAGTGGACTAGGTACAGGAGTTGACACTTAAGAATGGCCAATCCATGTAAAGGGTGGTCTAATAGACATTTTGGCCTGAATTCCATCTTTGTACTCAATCATGCTAATTAACGTGGTAATTAGTGCTAATTAGGGGCGTTCTTAAGTAGACTAAGTACAGGAGTTGACACTTAAGAATGGCTGATCTTGATTTTCACCCAAAAGATGAACAATTTAGCGCTGGTTTCATTCATGTACCTAATTATGCTAATTAACCCCCCCCCCCCCCCCCCCGGCAGTACTGGCCCTGACATTTGACCCGTTCTTAACTGGACTTGGTACAGGATTTGACACTTAAGAATGGCTGAAACTTAGTCAGGGTACCCTACTGGATATTTTGGTGCAAGTCTCATATTTGTACTCAATCATACTAATTAACCTGGTAATTAGCCGTAATTAGGGGCGTTCTTAAGTAGGCCAAGTACAGGAGTTGACACTTAAGAATGGCAGATCTTTATTTCTACCTTCCAGGAGAATATTTTGGCACTGGTTTCATTCATGTACTCAATCATGCTAATTAAACTTGAATTTGGGGGTACTTTAAGTGGTCGCCCCCAGGAATGGTATGGGAGATGAAACTTAAGAATGCCCGTTTGAGGGTCCCATGTTGTATCCCATCATATTCCAAGCCTCAAACATTTTGTACTCGGAATGCTAAACAAATCTCCATGGGCTCCCGGACTATGAGGTCAAACTGCAGAAAGCTTTGGACATATGCCATGCCTCCGAATCAAACAGGCAGCAGCTCGAAGGGTACCCTTCATGCTCGACAGCATGAAGGGTACCAAGCAAGTCTATGCAGTGAATAAAGAGAGGCAACAACAGCACACCACCTTTCCCAAGCAAGCCAAGGCCAAGCCTGCAGCCAGAGCCATGTCACTAGCCACAAAAAGGTGACAGGAAAGCCTTACTCAGCCTGTATGCGAGTACTGTGGCAAGAAGCACAGTCCTGGGCCACGCAGGTGTCCAGCATTTGGTAAAATGTGTGCCAAGTGTGAAGGCAAGAATCACTGGGCTGCTGTATGCAAGGGTGGAGGCACAAGAATGGTATGTCTTCTGGATGCAGATCCTGAGCAAGGCACTGAAGTGTTCTTGTCACAGATTCAGTGCTCATCGGAAATCTGGATGATGACGTCACCCAGCCTGCAAGCAGGTGGCAAGAACAGCTTACAATTGGCCAGAGTGTGGTGAACATCAAGCTCTACACAGGTGCCCAGACAAACGTAATCTCACTTGCTACCTTAACTATTGCAATGCCTTAGCACACCAGAACACCCACCAATGGCATTCTCACTGCTTTTGATGATGGCAAGATTCAGCCATAGGGTACAGCAGTGATTCCCTGCAAGCACAAAGGACTGGAGAATCAAATTCTGTTTAACTGAGGAAACCACTGTTCCCATACTAGGGCAAAATGCATGTGAGAAGCTGGGCCTTATCGAGCGTATAGATTCACTGAATGCTACACTGACCAAGGAGAGGCTGTTTGAGCAATACGCAGATGTGTTCACAGGCACTGGTCAGTGCAAGCAGGAGTACGAAAATGAGCTGAATCCAGATATGCTGACTGTTCAGCCAGTCAGATGTGTTCCCAATGCAAAGTATGAGAAGCTCAAAGACACTCTGGAGCAGCTGGAGAAACGTGGTATAGTGGCTCAGGTCGACAAGCCCACCGACTGGGTTAGTAACATCATAATCACTAAAAAAAAATAAAATAAAAAAAAACATAGCCGCATGAGAATCTGCCAAGACCCAAAGCTGTTGAACCGTGCAATCAAGTGAGAGAGATACACAACACCTACACCAAGTGATGTGCAGAGACAACTGAACACCAAGAAGGTGTGCACAGTGATTGACATGACTGATGGGTACTGGCATGTGAAGCTGACAGAGAAGTCCTCCTACCTGTGCACATTCATTACACCCTGGGGAAGGATGAGATTCTGCTGCATGCCTTTTCGCATACTGTCAGCGAGTGAAATCATGAACAAGAGAAACCACGAGGCCTTCGGTGACATTCATGGTGTGCAGGTCATCACCAACGACATGATCATTGCCGCTGAGACTGTGGAAGAACATGACCGAATATTGCACAAGTTTATGCAGAGAGTGCACCAACAACAGGTGAAGTTCAACAGGACCAAGGTACAGTGCCGAGTGCATAAATCGTTGTACATGGGCAACATCATCACCTCAGAGGGACTGACAGCAGACAAGTCCAAGATCCGAGCGATTGCTGACATGCCAACAACAGAAGACAAGCCAGCACTTCAGCGCCTGAAGGGCATGGTCAAATACCGAGCGCAATATACACCGAACGAGTCGGAGACCGCGGCACCGCTCCGTGCACTGCTCAAGAAACACGCAACCTGGAGCTGGCAAGCGGAACACACACAAAGTCTCAACAAGGTCAAAGCAGCACTGGCAACAGAACCCGTTCTGAGATACTATGACGTCTTCAAGCTGGTGACTGTTGTTGAAGCAGACTTCCTTTTTAAATGGTAGTTCGATGATCAATCTGCTCAAATGTGGCCATCAATGAACTCTATGTATACGAGTTGTAGTCAATTACTATTACACCTGTTTTCCTTAATTATTGCACCTGTCCATTACTGTTTCAATTTCTGACATGTATTCATTTCTCTGTAACTCATCTATTGGAACCAATTTAATCAAACAGATTTTAATCAAATGTATTTTATTGGAACTTGTATCTTCTCCTGCTTTGCTAAAGGCCTAATGCAAACTCTCTTAGCCTTTCCATGCACCCAATGTTCTTTCCTGCTGCTGCTTTTGTTCCCTGTCTCCCCTCCCTTTTCCTCTTCTCTCTCTGTTAGATTTCTAATTGAGGTACCTGCCATCTCTCGACAGGCCTTTCCAAAGATCTAAATTATGTTAACAGTCTGAATCTGTCCAGAATCATTTTACTTACAGTTGTACCCTTGCCTTGCTTTAATCCGTTGGTCATCTTCGATCAACATGATAAGAACTTTGGGGGATGTCTTTCTCATGTGCATATAGTTTTAAACTGGCCCAGTCAAGGTCAGATATAGGTCGTGATGACCCAACTCCCCTCCTCTTGTTCTCTGTTCTTCTCCTCGGCCCCCTTAACTTTCCCCCATCTTCCCTTCGGCATTATATTATATAGATGATTTCTGTAACTCCGATTTAGCGGAGACCATTGTATGTTTTACATCGATGCTCCTTCGCTCCGTGATATCACGCGTAATAAATATTCTCTGATTGAATTGTACTTTGAATATTAAGAGTTACATTGAGTAATAAGAGTTACTTTGAATATTAAGAGTTCCACAACACTGTCCCAGCAGATGCTAGCCAGAGTGGGCTTGGTTGTTGTCTGCTCCAGGAGGGACGGCCAGTTCACGACACTTCAAGGTCCATGACGGATACTGAAAAGAACATTGCGCAGATCAAAAAGGAACTGTTGGCAATCTGCTACGCATGCCACATATTCCACCAGTATGTGTACAGAAAGCCAGTGAATGTGCAGACGGATCAGCGCCCTCTGGGGAATTTTCAAGAAACCCCTGGGCAACACGACTCCTCGACTGCGGAGAATGCTTTTGAGATTACAGCACTATGAACGAGATGTGAGGTATGTCACAGGCAAGTACATGTATGTAGCCGACATGCTGAGTCGTGCAAACTTACTTGGTGACCGATCAGATGGAGGATCACATAAAAGTCATGGTTCACTCACTGCCTGGTGCGTGGCATGAGATAAGAGCAGATCCGAGCTGCAGCTGCTGAGGACCCTGACCTCCATATGGTAAGGCAGGCAGCCATGATGGGATGGCCCAAAAAGAAGCACAGTGCTCCGAGTGTCCTCCAAGACCACTGGCCGGTCAAAGATGAGGTACACATAGCTGACGGACTGCTGTGTGTTGGTGACCGCATTGTGATTCCGAGCTCACTGAAGAGCGAGATGCTGCCTCTGCCAGATGAAAGTCACATGGGAGCTGAGAAAATGAAAGCGAGGGCCATTGGCACTCTGTTTTGGCCCAACAAGGCTGCAGATATTGAACAGACAGTGGTCAACTGTGCAGTTTTCCTCAGCCATTGGAATGCACAGCCCAAGGAGCCGTTGAGACCACACTCCATACCTGAGCTTGCAAGGCAGAGGTGGGAGCCGATGTCCTCACATATCAAAGCAAAGACTATCTCCAAGTGGTTGATTACTATAGCAAGTATCTGGAGGTGGTGGAGATCGAGGACAAGACTGCCATCACGATCGTCACTCAGATGAAAGAGGTCTTCGTGCATCGTGGCATTCCAGAAGAGCTCATGAGTGATAACATGCCATTTGACAGCCAAGAGTTCAGGCAGTTCACGTGAAACTGGGGAATCAAACAGTCCTGGATTTGTCCAGTCCAATGGCCAAAGTGAACGTTTTATTCAAACCATCAAGAGGATGATCAAGAAAGCTGATGACGATATCTACCTGACACTTATGGAGTACTGAAACACCCCTGTCATGGGTACATCATTCTTGCCAGCACAGATCTTAATGAGCAGGACTCTGAGATCCAAGATACCAGTCAGCAGGCAGCTGCTCAAACCAGCAACAGTAGATCCCAAAAGCACAGATGATGCAACACAAGCTGAAACAGAGAGTCTATCATGACAGATCGACGAGATCGCTGGCTAACATGCAGCCGGGTAACACTGTTTGCATCAGGAGGAAGAACACCTGGCAGCCAGCCATCGTTACCAATGGGGATTCGCACCCTACATCATACTGGGAGATTTGCACCGTGAGATTGTTAAGCCTAAGTAAAAAGATTTTGTTTGTTAAATGCATAAAGCTGGTGTTGATAACCAGTGCAGACATGTACTGATATACCTGACATACTAAGTTGGTTAAACTTTCACTCAAACTTGGTTTCTGGTGGTACTGCAAGGCAATAAGTAGTTTAACATGTTGCTGAAGCGTTATGGACGCTGATTGTTCAGTTGACAATACTAACAATTGACCCTATGCACTAAGCGAGTGACGTCACAGCGGAAGGTAAGGCTCCGCCATATTGAGTGGCAAAAATTCATGGCGACCACACACGTGTCACGCAAATTCTGGGCTATTTCCATGGATTAGATGATATATCTACGAAGAGGTACTGCGAAAAACTGAAGCTGTGTGGTCTTAGTGA
>NC_140972.1:51246396-51253896 GCF_056783735.1 Eptatretus burgeri | reverse complement strand
GACAAATTTCTGAGGGTCAACAGCTTGCGTGATCGGCGGCTCACAGGACAGCAGCTTCAAGCACAGCTTAACACTGGTCGAAGTAAGGAAGTCTCAGTTTCAACTGTGAAGAGAAGACTTCGAGCTGCAGGTTTGACAGGCCGAGTGGCAGTAAGAAAGCCATTGCTAAGATGTCAAAATAGGAAAAAGAGGCTTGCCTGGGCCATGAAGCACCACCAGTGGACTACGGAAAACTGGAAGAAGGTCTTATAGACTGATGTATCAAAATTTGAAGTCTTTGGTTCATCATGCAGGGTTTTTGTACGCCGTCGAGTAGGGGAAAGGATGGTTCCTCAGTGTGTGACACCAACTGTCAAACATGGAGGAGGAAGCGTGATAATCTGGGGCTCTTTTTGCTGGATCCAGAGTCGGCAACTTGCACAGAGTGGCTGGCACCCTGAACCAAAAGGGCTACCACAGCATTTTGCAGCACCATGCAATACCCTCTGGTCTACGCCGAGTTGGTCAGTGGTTCATCCTACAGCAAGATAACGACCCAAAACATACCTCCAGACTATGTCAGAACTGCCTTAGAAGAAAAGAACAAGACGGAAGGCTTCAAATCATGGAATGGCCAGCACAGTCTTCACACTTATTCCCCATCAAGCTGGTTTGGGATGAACTGGACAGAAGGGTGAAAGCAAAGCAACCTACAAGTGCAACACATTTGTGGGAACTTCTGCAAGTGTTGGGAAGAACTTTCCGAACAATATTTGATTTCCATTGTAGAAAGAATGCCACGAGTATGTTCGGCTGTTATATCTCAAAAGGTGGCTACTTTGATGAGTCAAAAATTTAGATTAAATTTTGTTCAACAAAACGATTCCATGATTTTTTTTTTCTGCAATTGTTTATTTGTTCTGTGCTTTAATTTCAGAGTACATGGAAACATTAAACTGCTTACATTTTAGTAAAAACTGGAAAAATGGGGGTGTTCTAAAACTTTTGACCAGTAGTGTAACACTATTATTTCTGTAATAAGGTAACTGAAACTGAACACAGATGAACTAGACTTTTTAACAGTGATGTAAGGCTCATGCACAAATATCACATAAAGAACTAGAAGGGCACATGGTAGAGTGCATACCTTCGCGATATAATGCCTGATCCATGAGAACATATCAGGCCCAATACATTTTTGAAATATCATGCTATACAGTACATCATTTTTAGCCCCATCTCTCAATGGTGAAGAATCACATAAAAAATTCCAGTAGTCGGATCCGTATCCAGATCTTCACCAAAATCGAATCAATTCTTCTTTGTCACACACCTAACCTGTCCACCAAGTTTCATCTGGATCCGTGCACAACTTTTTGAGATATTGTGCTATATATCGGTTTCGCCCTATCTCTCAATGGTGAAGAATCACTTAAAAAATTATAGCAGTCGGATCCGGATATGGAACCGCATCTTCACCAAAATGTAATCAGTTTGTCCTTGTCACACACCGAACCTGCTCACAAAATTTCATCCGGATCCGTCCACAACTTTTTGAGATATCCTGTACACAGACAAACAGACAGACAGAAAGGGGTGAAAACAACCTCCTTCACCTTCGGTGATGCAGCTAAAAATTACATTAAGAGACAGTAATGTCCTTCTACATGGATGGCAGTGATAGTCGATGATGAACAAATCAACACAACATGGAGGATTTGAACTGATAGATAGGACTCATGCGTCATGAGCTAAGTGCTGAAATGGAAGCACCGAGTAAGACTTTGAAAGTAATTTTATTTTTTTATATGCAAGATCGAGGCTCATGGAAGAGCTGCTCAATGTGTGTATATATTTACACGGTTGTAACGTTTGTGTTTTGAAGAACGAGGTTACTGTGTAATGTGAAGGTTGATGTGTCATAAAATACATGCCTTGTAATGATATCTATCCATGATTTTTGCATGTCTCCCCGTCTCCTGGAATGTCTCCTGGAATGAACAAACATGGACTTCTGGTGGTTTTGTTTTTTAAATTCATACTGCCTGGCTCTCAAACATCATAGTGCGAGAAAGAGGCATGCTGGGAAACCCCAATGACTCCGAGTATCTTTTCAGTGCAAATGCTCAAAGCTCCGATACGGTCAGGTAACGTAAACAAAAATTGTGGGAAATGAAAAAGTACAGCCAACTCTAAAGATTATTTTTGTACAATTTAAAGGTTCAGAAAGTCAAACGTTTTGGTTCCAGAATGACCTTCACCAAGGATGAGGCAAGTGATGTGTGCTCAGCACTCAAATACCCTCCTGGAACGGTTGAGCAACACTAGCCTACAATAGACAGTGTGTGTGTGTGTGTGTGTGTGTGTGTGTGTGTGTGTGTGTGTGTGTGTGTGTGTGTGTGTGTGTACACTAGGGTGTACCACTTTTGCAAAAGTAGTTGCTGGACTGAAGCACTATGTGCCTATCGATTCCACTAGTGAAGTTAGGTGATCGACCAAAGTTTGAAAATTTTCCCGCCTTTTTTGACCGCCATTTTGAAATTTCGGGAAAAATCCATATTTTTGGAAATAATATTGATTTTTAAAAAATATATTTCTCTGTGTTTAGATGGCCGAATGCACTTCAGTAGGCACCAGTATGATAGTAAGTTCCCATAAATATTATTCACAACTTGTCCCAACATTTTGAGAAGGGGTTGCCATTTTGGAATTTCACTGAAAATCCCATATTTTGACAATTATTGCACGGCACATTGTTAGGCATTTACAGAATATCAGTAGTAGCCTTTTCATAAAGACATTATTAATGACAAATGAGAGCATGATCAATTAATTATGAGAACAACCAAATATGTTTTAAGCGACATGGTTTTCATATATGACAACATAACAATCTAGCAAACAAGCAACCGCACAGATATCTTATAGAGAACATAGTGTTTGTTTTGTATCGTCTGGGTAAAGCTTCCTGTGCTCTTCCACGCACTGTAGCAATGCTTGACGTTGTTTCTCATCATTGCACATATGAATAAAGTCAGACACTAGCTTAATTCCTCTTTCAGTAAGATCATTTACGACACGCAAAGAATTAGCACTTTCGCAAAATTTCCTGTAACTAGCGAACTTGTCCCACATAGCCACAGGAGCCCTGACCATTGGTCAGTCAAGGTTTATCTGCAAGTACACAAAGAATAATAAAAAAATATTTCATTAGATATACACAAAATATACGATTTTCACTGAATTTCCAAAATGGCAACCCCTTCTCAAAATGTTGGGACAAGTTTGTGAATAATATTTACGGGTACTTACTATCATAATGGTGCCTACTGAAGTGCATTCGGCCATCTAAACACATATAAATATATATTTTTAGAATCAATATTATTTCCAAAAATATGGATTTTTCCTGATATTTCAAAATGGCGGCCCGCGGTCAAAAAAGGCGGGAAAATTTTCAAACTTTGGTCGATCACCTAACTTCACTAGTGGAATCGATAGGCACATAGTGCTTCATTCCAGCAACTACTTTTGCAAAAGTGCTACACCCTAGTGCGCACTAATGCTTGTTTTTAAGTTTTAATATTACATGAAAATAATTCCTGTTTTATTGTTTTCAAGTTTACTGCATGTGAGTTTCATGAAAGTCGTGATTGTAATTTTAAGATCAAGATAAATATAAATAGATTATGATCTATATCCCAAACTATACCAGATGGAATATTTTCACGAACACTTTTGCAGAATTTTCAACAGTGAAAAGTATTTGAATGGAGAGGTGACAGTATTTCATGCTAGTTTTGTGGCTGCGTGCGTGAGGTCACAGAACACTACCATTGGCCAGTATGTGCTTCCTCCAGCCGAGCTGCATGAAGGTATGTCCTGCATTTACATATATCAATTAATGTTCACCATCACAATTATGCTTACGCTTTTTATGCCTCCGCTGACGAAGTCACCGGAGGCATTATGTTTTCGGCTTGTCCGTCTGTCCATACTAATTTTCTCTGTTTTCTCTGCAACCGCTTATCTGATTGACACATCCGATTGACACAGACTACTCATGTAGAATGTTTCAATGATAATTATGATGTCAAAGGTCACATAGTGTGACAGCCATGTTGGAAAAAAAGAAAAACTTTAGATCTCCATCTCCAAAACCACTCCATGGAAAAAAAATTGAAACTTCGCACATGTCAAATACTCTAAATGGGAAATGTGATTTTTTTTTTTGATGATGTCAGGCGGCATTGTTATGACAATATAATTGCATACATTGAACGTTTTATCCGATCAGTATAAAAATTTTTGAGGCTCATCTCGGGCTAAATTGAATGTGGTAAAAAAAATTGATGATGTCATCGGTCACATGGTATGGCAGCCATTTGTTTTTTCAACACAAAAACCTTCACAAATCTTCTTCTCTGAAAATGCTGAACAGATCAGGGCGCAACTTTACAGATATGATTGCCTATTCATGAGTCAAAGGGCAGAGGAGCTCCTTGAGAGCCAACGGCCATCCATACCTAGTGCCCAACTGCGTCTGCGGACGTCCTCTTGCAGTGGGTAACCTTTCTTAGTAAAGGATTTGCACTCCAGCCACCATAAACAACTTCACTCTGCAAAACACACTAAAAACACAAAGAAAACTGAAAATCCACTCCGTGGGATTACCCCTGTGCAGCTGCCCTTCGCAGAGCAGCTCACCAGATGACAGAACTGGGGCAAAGCTTTCGGGGCCCCCACTCTTTGATGATAGGAGGAAAAACACAGGGTAACCTCCCCGGGTTGGATTGTGGTAGTGTGTGTCGGGGTGGTGCTGGGGTGTCGTCCACCAGACGGCGGTCTCCTCGGGTGGGTGCCTGGAATGTGCTATCCCTAAGAGAAGATGATCACCTATCTCTGCTATCATCTGAGCTCCAGCGCTTGAGCATCAGTATTGCAGCACTCTTGGAGGTTCGGAGACCAGATAGTGGAGAGATCATGGCGGTAGTTCCACTGACTACTAGTCTGGTCTCTCTAATGGTTACCATAACAAAGGGGTTGCTGTAGCTGTGTTCAATAAGTTCACTCCCATGGTAATTGAAGTAACATCAGTCAACGAGCATATTATGAGACTGAGGATTTGTCACTCTTTGGGTGTCATTTCCCTTGTCTCTATTTATGCTCCAACTGAGATGAGTGATCTCACTGTGAAGGAGGCATTCTGCACCATGATCAAGTCTGTGGTTGATCAGTGTCCCAGACGAGATACTCCTCTAGTCTTGGGGGATTTCAATGTATCGACTGGCACTGGAAGGGATGGCTATCAGACACGAGTCGGTCCCCATGGGTCTGGAACTGTGAACCAGAATAGCACTAAATTCCTTGACTTTGCAAGAAGTCGTGGACTGAGGGTGGCTGGTTCATGGTTTCAGCGCCCACAGCCTCATTGCTGGACATGGTATTCAAACGCTGGTGGTGCAGCAAAGGGGGTTGACCATGTGCTTGTTGATGGTCGTTGGAGGATGATTCAGAACTGCAGGGTTTACCGGAGTGCCCAGTTCCTCAATACCGACCACAGGCTTGTTCTAGCAACTCTTAAGTTTCAGCTTAAATCTGGGATATTCATACCATCCCAGCCTTGGCTGGATGTTGGCAAGCTCAACGATGAGTGGTTCGCTGAGGAGTTTACGAACAGGCTGAGTGGATATTTGGGGGGTCTGGGTGCTGTGGGGAATCCTGAAGAGTTGTGAAGTGCCTTCAAGACTGCCATCCTTGATGTTGCGGGTGGATGTCTTGGAACCCACCGTCAGGCAAAGAGGAACTTCGTCTCCCAAGGGACACTGAATACCATTGACCAGAGTCATAGAGCCATGTTTGATAGCAGAGCTGAACTGTTCAGGGAGCTGAGGCATAAAACTGTACATGTGCTGAGGTGGGACAAGAAGGCCTTTGTGCAAGGAATTTGTGAAGGGGTATAGTATCACCTGTGGATGAGTGATTCTCCTTCTGCTTACAGAGGAATTCGTGGATTTCGTTCTTCCAAGCCCATGCCTCTGTGTGCTGCTGTTAGAGCAGAGTGTGGTGGACTTTTGAGAGAGGAAGCCTGCTGGGCCAGTTACTTTGAGCGGCTGTACCAGGCTGACCCACTGGTTGTTGAGTTGGATGTCAGGGGTACAACTATCCCCATTGCTGATCCTCCAATCAACTGTGAACCGCCTTCATTTGTGGAATCACAGGCTGCGGTAAACCAGTTGAAAGGGGTAAAGCTCCAGGGATTTGTGGCATCCATGCCGAACTTCTCAAAGCTGGTAGAAGTGCTGTAATGGTATCATTGCATGCAGTTCTGTGCTCCGTTTGGAGCAAAGGCATCATCCCTACTGATTGGAAAATGGATGATCATTGGATGATCCCTACTGATCATCCTCGTTGTTTCTCTCTGGAAAGGGAAGGGTGATCGCCAGGACTGCAACAACAACTGAGGGGTGATTCTGTTCTCAGTGCCGAGCAAGGTCTTTGCTCAGATAATTATTGATATGGTTCGCCACCATCTGTTGGAGCACCAGCACTCAGAGCAATCAGGCTTAACACCAAAGAGGTCAACGATTGACCGTATCCTTGCTCTTCGGGTCCTCACCGAACGCAGACGAGAGTTTCGGCAGGGGCTGCTTGCAGCCTATGTTGATCTCTGCGAAGAGTTTGATTCAGTGAATTGGGATGTCCTCTGGAGGATTCTTCGTCTTTGTGGAGTGCCACTAAAACTGATCAATCTGATTTCTGGACTTTACTTTGGTACTGAGAGTGCTGTGAGAAGTGGTGATACCATCTCAGACTTATTTCGAGTTGTCACTGGAGTTTGTCAAGGGTTTGTACTGGCCCCCACACTTTTCAGTGCTTGTTTGGACTAGATTCTGGGGAGGATGTCAGAGAGATCAAGTTGCGGTGCATCGTTTGGGAATGTCAAGATCTCTGACCTTGATTTCACAGATGATGCAGTCATCCTTGCGGAAACACTGGATGTCCCATACCTAACCTAACCTAACCTAAGGAACAAAAAGTTCTCCACCTATGACATTGTAGGTCACATGGTTTGGCAGCTATGAATTTTTTGAAGAATATACCTTTAAAAATCATCTCCAGTCTGGCTTGACAGATCGGGGCGCAACTTTATAGCTTTGATCACCTATCCATGAACAAAAAGTTCTCCCACTATGACGTCGTAGGTCACATGGTTTGGCACCAATGATTTTTTGAAGAATAAACCTTTAAAATTATCATCTCCAGTATGGCTTGACAGCTCGAGAGGAAACTTCACCCACATGTTCCCCAAGCCTTGTGTAAACCAGGGTGTTCATGAAAAAGGAATAGTTCACATGGTTTGGCATGCATATTGGATTAAACAAAAATCTTAAATTATTTCTCTTGAACAGCTTCATCAATCGATGTAAAACTTCAGAATCATGATCATGGATCAGTAGTCATGGGGAATATATGTTTTTGAATTTAAACCTGATCAGATGCCTGGTCTGACAGCCAGAA
>NC_140972.1:51036396-51241396 GCF_056783735.1 Eptatretus burgeri | reverse complement strand
CCCAACAGCTAAGGACAGGGAAGCTGAACTGCTGCAAAAAGGAATTTGATGCAAAATGAGACCTATCACAAGCAGCTCCCCATTAGTTTCTATGGAACCCCATTACTAGGGCATTCTGTAAGAGTGAGATAACTTTGCAAGACCATTCCCTGAAGGACCATTAGATGAAACTAATTGGCCGAGTAAGCAACATTTGACCAAATGGAAAGTAAAAGAACCCAGAATGAATTCATTTATACTCCTTCAAACCTCTTTTAAACCTTTATTTTAATTGAAGTATATACTTGATGACTGAAGAAAACAAATCGCCTTCATAATTCTTTCAAGAACCACGCAGTATGTATATCGATAGATAGCATTAGAGGATGTGGCATGTGTTTCGGGCTAAAGAAGATTCCGCGATAATGGCTGCGTAACATCATCTGCATCAACTCGTCTTTATTGTCACCATCAACATCGCTATCGCCTGATTGGATAAGTTTATCGTTATTATTATTAAAGGTTACTCTTACTTATTATTATTAAAGGTTACTTAATAACTCAAGAAAATAAACTTTATTTAATGTTGTTCAGGCAGGAAAATAAGCTTGGTGTTGGTTTAACGGTTAAGGTGGCTGGCTTAAGATTATGGGGTTCTTGAGTTCCAGCCCCTTTTGTGCCGTTAAATAACACCAGGTGGGTTGACTTAGCCAGCCTGTCATCCTTCCAAGGTCGGCAAAATGAATGTCAGCATCCTGGAAACAGGAGAACTGTATCGCAAATTAAATAACACCAGGTGGGTTGACTTAGCCAGCCTGTCATCCTTCCAAGGTCGGCAAAATGAATGTCAGCATCCTGGAAACAGGAGAACTGTATCAGCAGCACAGCCACACTTCCAGCGATGATGCAACCAGCAGCCACAGGCTGCATAGGAAAATATAATAACTGAAGAAATCTCGATCGGCACTTGGTGGAGCGCATACCTCCGCCAGGCTGAAGAGTTTACATTTTGGTTCCCACTGATAGGCTGGATCTGTATTTTGACCTGAACCAAAATCAAATCAGCTTATTCTTGTCACCTAACCAGTTCAAACACCTTGTTTTGTCATAAGTCGTCCACAACTTTATGAAATATGCTTTGCAAAGTTTTTGGCCCCATCTCTCAATGGTGAATAATCACTTAAAATGCTCATATCCAGATCCAGATATTCACCAAAATCATCTAATCGATTTGTCCTTGTCACACACCCAACCTGTCCACCAAATATCTTCTAAATCCATCCATAACTATTTGAGATATCCTCTTCACAGACAGACAGTGGTGATAACATAACCTCTGGCCACCTTTGGTGGTGGAGGTAATAAACTTTATTTTATGTTCTTAATACAGAAAAACAATACTTTATTTTATGTTCTTAATAACTATTTATTTATGAAAATAAATTGCACAAAAACAATGCACAAACATGTCAATTAAAGGCACAGTTTTGACAAATTTTAAAGTTGAAGTTCCCAACCCTATCTTCCCAATTATCCCCTCAATTTGCGAATTTGCTGTTTATGGGGATTTTCAAGAATGTAACGCCTGCGACCGGCAAGGTCCTCCTGTGTATATACTTAACACTATGGGGTATCTTGTTCGAGGAACTCTCTAGTTTGTTTTGGTAATTGACATTCAATTTTGGACTTAAAAAAAATGGAGCACAGTCTCTCCTCCATATGCTAGTTTGGCTTCTAAATTGCTCAGTTATTGGAGATACTAATTGGCTACTTTGCTTGGGGGAGTGATGTCACTTTGGGGCATGGTTTCAATGTTTCTTCCTTTGAAGACATGGCATGGTCTTCCAACACTTGTGGCTCGTCTCGATCCCTGGTTACAGGACAACACAGCGTGTTCCAAAATGACCTGGCCAACTTTGGTTGTTAATATATATTTAGTAGCACAAATGATATAATGATACCCTTTGTTTTATATGATACAGAAACTCATAAAGTTTTTTTTATTTTCAGGTCTGGTAGTTTAATGTAAAAGAAAATGGCGACTCCACAGTAGAAAGCTCAGTGCGTCGAATGGTTCATTGAGATGAGATCTGACACCACAAGTTCAGCATAATTTCTGTACAAGGTATGGAAGGAATCCATCACAGCAGACTTGTATCAGAGAGTGGTACAAGAGGTTGAAGGAGACTGGAAGTTGTCAAGTGAGATCAGGTAATGGGAGCATGCGCGGGAGCAGCACGTCACTGCGTCCACTTTCCGCCGTTACTCCAAGGGTCTCCAACTGGCCATCCGCCAGGCAAATGCCTAACCCATCCCCATCTCCTTGAGATGTTGAGCAACCTGCTGCAACCACGAGGCACGTGGTCGGCCAATTGGCCTCCAACACTCACTAGGCTCCCTCGTTGAGAAAATTAGGTGAGCAGAATCATCATCAGGAAAATGAGCCACATGTCCATACAGCCGCAGCTGATGCTCACGGACTATGCAGGTAACAAATCTCATTTGAGTCTCAGCAACCGCTCGTTGGAAACAAAGTCCGACCAGCGATAGCCAAGGATTCTCCGAAGAGACCTGGTACCAAAGGAATTAAGTCACTGTCTCAGATCCTTGGTCAGAGTGCAAGTCACGTCTGTAGAGCAAGACTGGAATCAGTCAAGACTGGAAGCAAGATGCACCAAGGACCTGAAGACTCAGACTTTCATCCTGCACAGGTACCGACAGCACCACAGCCCATGTTCCAGTGAATCCATGACTCTCCAGGCCAGACCCAGATGTCTATTGACCTCTGGCTCACAACCAGCAGAGATATGAATATCACTGCCAAGGTAAATGAATCTCTCCATGACCTCAACATCCTCACCACAAACAGGAACAGACATGATAGCAGCATCCAAGATGTCATTAAAAGCCTGGATCCTAGTTTTGACCCAGGAAAGCTGGAATCCCAGCCACTCCGACTCCTCATTCAGCACCTCGAGGGCTCCCAAAATGATATCCAGTCTCCACAAAGACGACTGCATCATCTGCGAAATCAAGGACAGAGATGTTGACATTACCAAATGATGCACCGCAGCTTGATCTCTCTGACATCCTCCCCAGAATCCAGTCCATACAAGCACTGAAAAGTGTGGGGGCCAGTGCACACCCATGACAAACTCCAGTAACAACTGGAAATAAGTCGGAGATGGTATCACCACTTCTCACAGAACTCTCAGTACCAAAGTATAGTCCAGACATCAGATTGATCAGTTTTAGTGGCACGTCACAAAGACCAAGAATCCTCCAGAAGGCATCCCAATTAAATGAATCAAACTCTTTGCAGAGATCAACATCGGCTGCAAGCAGCCCCTGCCAAAACTCTCGTCTGCGTTTGGTGAGGACTCAAAGGGCAAGGATATGGTCAATCGTTGAACTCTTTGGTGTAAAGCCTGACTGCTCTGGGTGCTGGTGCTCAAGCAGATGGTGGTGAACCCAATCAATAATTATCCGAACAAAGACCTTACTCGGCACTGAGAGCAGCGTCATCCCTTGGTTGTTGTTGCAATCCTGGCGCTCACCCTTCCCTTTCCACAGAGGGACAACAAGGCCCCTCTTCCAGTCAATTGGCAGAGCACAGAACTGCATGCAACGACATGAATACAGCATTTCCACCAGCCTTGAGAAGTTCAGCATGGATGCCACAAATCCCAGGAGCTTTACCCCATTTCAACCGGTTCACCACAGCCTGTGTTTCCAAAAATAAAGGTGGACCACAGTTGATTGGAGGTCAGCAATGGGGATAGTAACACCCCTCATATCCAACTCAACAGCTGGTGGATCAGACTGGTCGAGCCGCTCAAAGTAACCGGCCCAATGGGCCTTCACTTCAGACTCCTCTGTCAAGAGGCCACCACCCTTCGCTCTAACTGCAGTACACCGAGGGACGGGCTTGGAAGAACAGAATGTGTGAATTTTCCTGTAAGCAGGAGGAGAATCACTTGACCACAGGTGAAGCCCTACCCCCTCGCATATTCCTCGCACATAGGCCTCTTTGTCCACCCTCAGTGCATGTAGATTTACGCCTCAACTCCCTGAACAGCTCAGCTCTGCCATTAAGCCTGATCTTGCGACTCTGGACGATGGTATCCAGTGTCCCTTGAGAGAGAAAATTCTTCTTGGCCTTTTGGTGAGTTCCAAGACATCCACCAGCAACATCAAGGATGGTGGTCTTGAAGGCACTTAATCCACAACTCTTCAGAATTCCCCAAAGCACCCAGATCCTCCAAATCTCCACTCAGCCTGTTCGCGAACTCCTCAGATACCGTCTCATCCATTCTCCTGGATGTAAGCTGCAACTTCAGAATTGCTACACAAGCCTGTGGTCAGTATTGAGGAACTGAGCACTCCAGTCGACCCTTCAGTTCTGGACCATCCTTCATCGACCATCAACGAACACATGGTCATTCTCCATTGCCACACCACCAGTGTTGGAATACCGAGTCCAGCAATGAGCTTTTCGGCGCTGAAGTGGATGGATAACAGCAACTGAGTGGATTTTCAATTTTCTTTGCATTTTCTTGTGTTTTGCGGAATGAGGGGTTTTACAGTGGCCAGAGTGCAAATCCTGTCACCAACCTCCTGAAAAATTTAACCCAACTGCAAGAGGACGTCCGCAGACACAGTTGGGCACTAGATATGGATGGTCGTTGGCTCACAAAGAGCTCCTCCACCCTTTGTCAGGTTTTGTTTTTGATCCTGCTCGGTTTCCAAGTCCATACACCCTCCTCACTCAGAAACCTGGTGGGGAAAATTATTTAGTCGCCGACACCCCGACCATGAAGCAGGTTAGTACAGGTTTACGTGGTACTTGTAGCAAGTCCCAGATGTAATCTGGCTTGACCTGAAGTTGTCAGAAACAGAAAAGTACCGGTCGACCAAGCACAAGTGCAGCGGATGTTGAACGAGTGTGAATCACTTCAACATTGTCCCAGATATTAAATCTGACTTGCATCTAGAGAACTGGGACTACCAACCATCACTATATACAGGATTTTGCACAAAAAAACTGAAGCTTTACGCCAATAAAGGAGCAGATTATTCAGGAACTCGAACCAAATGACAGACTCAAATGCAAGGCGTTTGCCTTGGAAATACTCAGTCGCATAGACGATGACGAAGATTACCTAAAAAAGGTCATGGTCACAGACGAAGATTACCTAAAAAAGGTCATGATCACAGACGAAGCTTGCTTTCATGTATTTTGGAAGGTCAACCAACACAATGTGAGGATCTGGGGCTCTGAAAACCAACAAATGGCCATTGAACACATACGCGACAGTTCAAAGGTCAATGTGTGGTGTGGCCTTCTCCATGACCACTTGGTGGGTCCATTTTTTCTATATGGAGGATACAGTGACCTCAATCATTTACATGAACATGTTTGAAGAATTCGCCTTTCCACAGATTGAAGACCTGCAACCCAATATCATTTTTCAATCGGATGGTGCTCCCCCTCATTGAGCCTGTCATTTAAGCTCTCCTGAATGAAAAGTTTCCCGGTCACAGAATTGGCTGAAACTGACCAACCGCCTGGCCCCTACAATCACCAGACATAACTCCCCTTGATTTTTTTCTGTGGGAATTTGTCAAAGAGGTTGTCTACAACACCAATGTGGCAAACCTGCAGGATCTTTGTTCTCAGATCACAGCTGCATGCACACTGGTGGATGCAAACATGCTGAGCTGAACATGGCAAGAACTCGTGTACTGCCTTGATGTCCTATGCAAGCCAAACAGAGCTCACATTGAAGTGTATTGATGGTGTGCACAAAACCTTATGGGTTTCTGTATCATATAAACGAAAGGGTATCGTTGTATCATTTGTGGTTATAAATATATTGTTGCGAGCCGGGGGTCGGGTGAGAAGACCACGAGGTGGGGGAAGCTATCTCGTCTCCCACTCGACTCCCCGGAATTGTAGGCCGTCGCACACGGATAATTCTGTGACGCGGCGGGTCGCTTAACGGACCGTGGACACCAATAACTCAACCCCGTGACCGAGGGTCCTCCTGTCTATGGGTTAATCGGGTTACCTAATTAATCATGTGGTTTAATTACTGGGGAACACGCCCTCGGTACGCCTTGTCTGAACCGGATCACTCTACTGGATCGGATGCAGCCGAGCGACACTGCCAAGGACGTACCGGCTAAAAGGAACGGATCGTTGGGAATAAAGTCCCGGCTACACTAAGATTCGGACCATGCTGGATCAATGGAATAAAAGACAAAAACGAGCAGGGAACATTCCTAATAATGATTTATTACAATGGGCGAGGAAAGGTATGTGGCACGATCAAGATTTATTGGGGTGTGTTGTGCAGAGATAGGGGAGAGAGGTGTGGTGCAGTAAATAAACAGGCAACTTACAAAAGCAGACACAGTGAAGACTTAACGTGAAAATAATAACAATAATAATAATAACAATAACGATCTTCTGCAGTCTTACTTAAGCAGACAGGCGCCAGCACACACAGACACAGAAAACCCGATGAAGGGGGAGTATTGAGACAAGAATGGAAAGGAGTTGAGGCTACGATCTCGGTACCTTTGTTCTTGATCGCACGAACGCGCCACCAATAAGTTTCGGGGGGAATGCTCCGTAGTGCAGCACCCGACAGTGGGTGCATCGTCTCTGGCTTCAGCAGAGCTAGTGCAGACCGTGTTCGTGTGGGAGGGGCTTGAGTGGAGAAGGGGCGGAGTCCAGGGTGCGTGGACGGAGTGGTAGGCGGGACCAGGTTGGCGGGTGGGGTCGATGTCGTGTGGGCAGAGACGAGGAGGCGGAGTCCAGGCAGTAGGAGGCGGGTCGTGGCGATGTCGACGAAACGAGGAGAGAGTGGGAGAGGGGCGGAGTCCAGGCAGCAGGAGGCGTGTCATGGCGATGTTGACGAGGGCGAGGCCAGAGCGAGAGAGCGAAAGAAGAACGAGAAAGGCGGAGGGACCGCTCAGACCTTTATAGGACTTGCAGTGCGGGGGGAGGGGCCACCCCGAAGCGAAACGTCATCACCTGACTCGGGCGCTCCGATTGGCCCAGACCCCTCATGTGGCCCGCTAACTTTGGCTGGAAACTGCCTCACTTTGTTTCCGGCAAGCCCATCTCAGACAGCGGCAATACTCCACTCCGACCCCACGACATGACATGAATCACCCACACCGAAATTGGCACGTGAATCGTCCAGCAAAAACTCCTGGGCCGCGCACTGGAGACCCGCCGAGGATCCCGCATGCCCGCTCGGGCGTCTGACCAGCGCCGATCAATGCGCCCGCTCCGCGTGCGTCAACGCGGCCCGCACTGCACATCACTCCCCGGCCCGATTGCAGCTTCGTTGGCTGCAGAGACGAGAAGACGTTCACCATCCATGGGGAATCTGCTGCTGCCAGCGAGGGCCGAAGGTACATCGTGATGGATAAATCCATGCATGTTTCGCGAGCGGCGTATTTGTCTGCCTTCGAGCACATTCTATACAGTGCGCGGGGTTCGGCCATGGCCAACGTGGTCAGTGCTCGCGTTCGCCCGATTCTGCTCGCATGTGTGCAGGACGAACACCAATATGGGTCAAATATTTGGTTGAAAAGGAACGTGCCGCTTTTACTCAGCACACTCGTATCCCACCCAACGTGGTGTGGAGTCACCTTTATCGGCCTCCGTACGTGTTTCGTGCAGCTTTGGCGTCGTGCTGGCTGTGTTTCCTGTGTTGTGAAAAACACCATTCGTGCAGCCTCTTCAGAGGTATTCATTCGTATGCCTTTTTAATGCAACCGGCAATCTTCCCCAGATCATCGGAAGCTCGAGTCGATAATCCTGCACTGCTAAGTGCACTGTGTGACTTGCTGCACACGTTGGGTTTGGGGCTTGCCTGGGAACGAGGACTCTGCACTGCTAATGCTCGCGCGTCATCGTTTCCTCGCAGTGGCGCTGCACGCGCTGGCCTCCATGAGGGCCCACCTCACAGCGAAGGCGCACGTGGCTCAGATTTACCTCAGGAATAATCAGACAAAAAGAAGAGTGGGGATGAAATGAAGAAAAAAATGATGTAAGCAAACGAAGCTATGAGATCATCACAACGCACTCCCTTGTTGTCATGCTAGACAAAAGGAAAGGGACTATCTACACGTATAATAATGGAATAACTGTCTTGGGACCACTATCTGTTGGATGCATGCGGTTCCAAGAACCACAACAATATTAACAACCAAAGTTGTCTGGGTCTTTTTGGAACACCCTGTACAGTATATTAGGAATACAGAACAGCCTGTGTACACGTATTTCGTCTCTCTTAACACAACGACACAAATCAAACATTCAGTAAAGCGATATGAGCAAAAAAAAGGCAAAGGACTTTTGTAAATGGGAATAGAGGTATAGCATCAGCTGCAACATGTTCTGTCATTTGGGATTTAATTCACTTCAGAAAAAAAAGTAACAGTTTCTCCAAAGGGGCTATGTTTTTTCCCTCACCCTTCCTTCTTTTTCCCTTAAATCCTCAATTAAAAGAACATCCTGAATTTTAATGACTGATGTTTCAGCTCAGGCAGAAAGAAGAGGCCATGATTTCATGTGTAGTTAGTAAGGAGACAAAGGTAAAAAAAAAAAAATCAGAGACTGCAATGCTGTTATTCCTCGGGCCCCATAAGGGCAGTGATGATGCAGACATACCCAAGTAGAACACGAGGTTACTGAATGGAGAATACACTGACTATTAAAGAGTAGTTTATGAGAATGGCTAATAGTCTGAAAAACGTTTTTAACAACTCCCTTGTAGAGCATCGATGCTGTAAGATCGTCAGGTGCATTCAAATATTTGAATTCCAAAGATGTTTTCATTATCTACAGGATGTGAACCAGCAGGGCCTCAAAACCTCAAGACAGGGTATAAAGAGGAGGTTGAGAGCGACCAATACCACCAGGCCTGATGCAAACAGAAGAACATCCTTTGAAGACTCAGGAATACACATGACTTTACAGGAAAATAATGTAAATGAGAACGAGATTTGGTGAGTTGTGTTATAATGACTGACATTTCACACAAACTTAATAAATTAATTAATTCCATGAAATCCAGTTGAACATGACAGTTGTTTGAACATTTTGGAAAACATTGGTCACTTGTTTCGAAACACCTTGTTTGGGCATTCCAAAACACCTGGACCATACATTTCTGAATGACCTTGTTCATGCATTTTGAAACACTGTGGTGCATTCTGAAACACCTTTATCACACATTCTAAAACATCTTTATCACACATTCCGAAACACTTTGATCACAAATTCCGAAACACCTTGGTTGCATATTGTCTGAATCACCTTGTTCATGTATTCTGAAACACCTTGTTCGCATATTCCGAAACACCATGTTCACTCACTCTGAAACACCTTGATCACATATTTCAAAAGACCATGTTCACTCATTCCGAAACACCTTGATTGCAAATTCCGAAACACCTTGATCACACATTTCGGAATCACCTTGATCACGCAATTTGAAACATCCTTTTGTGCATTCTGAAACAGCATGATCCTGCATTCCATAACACCTTGTAATCACATTCTAAAAAACCTTGTTCATGCATTCAGAAACACCTTGTTCGCGCATTTCGAAAGACGATATTTGTGCATTCTAAAGCACCTTGTTCATGCATTCAGAAACACCTTGTTCGCACATTCCGAAAGACGATATTTGTGCATTCTAAAGCACCTTGTTCATGCATTCAGAAACACCTTGTTCGCACATTCCGAAAGACGATATTTGTGCATTCTAAAGCACCTTGTTCATGCAATCTGAAACATCATGTATTTACTTTCCAGGACATCTTGATTGGGCATTCTGAAACACTTTATTCACGCATTCATAAACAGCTTGTTCGTGTATTCCGAAAGCCCATGTTTCAGCATACCAAAGCAACTTGTTCACAAATTCTGAGACAACTTGATTTTGCATTCTGAAACACCTTGTTTGTATATTCTAAAACTCCTGCATGTTTCTGTATCAGCTCTGCTGAGAGAAATGGTGATGACTTTGAGCCGGTGCCTGTCAACAGTTGTTGTCAAATCAAACAACACAACCACCAAGTCAATAACTTCCTCACCTGTAAGTGGACTTTCCTTGTTCATATTAATCATACTATATTTGAGAAGTGTCTGTTTTTCTTTGTTTGACTTGAATGCATTCTTAAACCACTGGAATGAGTGGAAAACTGGTGGTTGTATTTGGGGTGGTCCGAGAGAGTTTTAGGGGGTAAAAAGCAAATTTAATTGTCCTGGGGGTTTAGAGTGGGGAGGAGAGGATCCCAATTATCTCTATTTTAAACATGTATCGTGTAGCACTGCTCCCAGTGGGATGGGGTATTACAAGTTATACTAAAATACTGTACTCCACTTCTGGGGGATTTAACCCATCTGTAATTCTGGGGAAATTAATCTGTCCAATAAGTACGGCTTCTTTGCTCGTAATAATAAGTGTCATGCGCTAGGAGGGTCCACATGCTAAGCCCCGACTGTTGTCAAGACAACAAACACAACTAACCCCCAACCCCTTCCAAAAACCTCCAGCCCTCTCCCTACTCTACTCCTAATGGGACTACACTATCCACACCAAGTTCTTTAGCGATCACGTAAGCCTTTACAAAGATCTCCCCTTGCCAACTGCCCAACTCCGAATACTTCATGTGGGCCCGCCATTATGTCTGTTCAGTTCTCAGCATATAAGGGAACAGACAGACAGACAAACAGAAAAATGGAGTGTGACAACAAGGGAAGCTTTGTGTTTGTATCAGCTTTACCTGAGGTGTGGTCCATTACCAGACAGCTTGTGGAGCACTAGCCAAGTGGCTTAAGCACTCAAGCAAGCATTGCAATAAAACGGGGCATAAGGAACTGCTGGCTTGGCAAGCAATAGCAAGCTGATTTGTAATGGAACACACTCCTGATGGTTAACAAACGTGTCGTACATGAACCAATCCGTCCTTCCATTGGACCATACTCTGTGCAAAGCATTGGTGCTGCCTAAGCAGTCTCCTTGGCTATTGGGCACAATTCTGGACGGGTCGCCACTCCGACACAGGATACCAGCAAGCTGGCACTCATTTTGCCGATCTCGGAAGGATGACAGGCAGTCAACCCCACCTGGTATTAATTCAACAGCCATGGGGGATTTGAACTCAGGATCCAAGGATCCCAAACCCACCACCCTAACCATGAAGCCAACACCATGCATATGACCAATAATGGTAGTAATAATATTGTGACGTTCACGGGACTTGAACAGTCCCGCCAACGTAGAATGAGCCGAAACGATGGAGGCGGTTTATTTATTTATAACCCAAAGATGGCGGTTTCAATCGCTCTACTGCAAACGGGACGAGGAAGGTGGCACGAGTCGCTTTTCACTGAGTTGATGATGTTTATTTCTCGAACCAGAAATAACAAGACTCGGCAAGAAGAGGGATCCGGGGCGATTCGACGGGATGGTGGTGTGGGTTCGGGTGTGGGGAAAACACAGACAATTCCAATGAATATACAAATCTCAAACCCTCTAAGGCGCCAGGTACGTGCACACACACACACACACACACACACACACACACACACACACACACACACACACACACACACACACACACACACACACACACACACACACACACACAAAACGTAGCTGGTCCTGGTGGTCAGGCTGGCCCGTGGTGCGGACGCAACAGTCCCTGGATTGGCGTCGGACGAGCTGGCGTTGCGCTCGTCAGGGGCAGGAGACACCGTGGTACTGTCGACCTCCTGGTGTCGGCCCAAGTCCGCTCACAGCCGCCAGGGAACCAGTTCTGGCACCAAGTTGCGAGCAGGAGAGGGAGGCAGGTCCGCCCGCCGTTCGACCCCGTACTCAGAGCCAGCAGAACCCCAGAGCCAACCGAGCTGAGGCATGAAGCAAAGCAAGGCCTCGAGACACGGTGAAAACCAGGATCGAATCAGCGCAACAACACAGCATGCTCCCAGCACAACAGCCTCCACCAGAACCGTTTTTCTGTCCCGATCTTCTTCCTCTTTACCTTTTCCCCGAACAGAGCCTTTTTATCCTCCCGTCCTCGTCACTTCCAATCGAGCCGTTTTATTGGCCCTGCGCCGTCGCCTTCCGCCAATTGTGATCACGGGGCGGAGCCATCCGCAGCAATGTCCTGTGACGTCACGGCAAGCCTCCAGAGAATACTAAAAGGGGTTTACGCAGACACACTTACCTTATCCCGTATCCCTATCTAATTACGTGACAATTAACATTTCCCCCTTGAAGAAATGGACATTTACTAGACAACTTATCACCACTGAATTGCTACTTATTACATCGAGATCCTGGTACACTCGAACAGCATGGCATACCTAATTAAACATCCTAATTACCCTTTGAATGCATACCCCCCCTCAAACGTAACAATATGAAGTAAACCTCATTGTGTTGCCTCTGAACACGTGCAAGACAATAACGTGTTGATATCAATGAACCACACGATTAACATCACGTGCTGTGTTGTTATCCAAAAGGGAAGGATTTGTGGGTAAAAAAGCCTCTCATGCCCATGTTTGCCAATTATAATTGCAAGTAGAATTGTATATGTGCTTGTTTTTGAAATGTGTACAACGAGACATTTTGAATTCCATACAATCCTGATGATAATTTGAGCATTGCAACTTTCTCACCAGCAAATTATGCATTTAAAACCAGAAGGGCACTCGGTAGAGTGCATACCTCTGCCACACAATGCCTGACCACAAGAACATATCGGGCCCAATACATTTTAAAAATATCATTCTATATATCGTATTTGTCCCTATTTCTCAATGGTGAAGAACCACTTTAAAAATTATCAGATCTGGATCTGGATTCGGATCTTCACCAAAATTGAATCAATTCCTACTTGTCACACACCAAACCTGTCTACCAAATTTCATCCAAATCCGTCCACAACTTTTTGAGATATCGTGTTATATTGTTGTGGGGCTGGGTCTCGGTGGCGAGCACGACCGTGAGAGGGAGCAGTAGAGTCGGCTCCACCGAACACACCGGAATTTAGGTCGTGACCCTCGGATAAGTCCGGAAGGCATGGGTCCCTTACAGGACCATGAATCACCAATAATTTGTCTGCGTGGGGTAGGGTTAATTGCCAAACTTCAATATACCTAAGTACCCACGCGGCAAAGCTACCGGGGAAATCACACCCTCGACAGACCTCGAGCGGGACGAGCCGTTACCGTGCTCGAACCGTGTGTAACCCGATTGGATGGTTACCGAGGCCCGTCGGTCCAAATTAACAATTTACTGCTTTGCTATTTCTTAACACGCACCGTTCTAAGCCAATAAAAGAAATGACAGGGAACGAGCTGGGACATTCAACAAGAGGGGAATTTATTTACAATGATCGGGGGATGAGGGGAGCACGTAAGGGCAGAGTTATCCAAATAAAGAAGGGAATCAAATGTGCAAGCAATTCCTTAAGCAATACTACTTAGAGACAGGGCTCACGGACACACACATGCACTCATAAATACCCCAGAAAGAGATGGATCTCAAGGTCTTTATTGCCCCTTCAGCTTGGGAGGGAAGACGAGCTGAGGGAAGAGAACGTGCTGGCTTCCTGGCAGCGTTCACATGGCTGGACGACCGCACCTTCCCGGAGCACCAGGTGCCAAAGAACGGACAAGGGCAGCTGAACCCAGAGGAGGCGAGACGAGGTGATCTCCCGTGATGAAATGGTCGACCGCTTGTTGTAATGCGCCAGATGAGACGCCTCGGATGCGCGGATGCAGTCAGCCGCAGACCTAGACAGAAGCACGCTCGAGCAGACGGGACGCAATTATCAATGCCTTTCCCATCATTTTTCGGGGCGGGTCCGCTCCCCCGTCACCTGCTCCCATTGAGTGGACGGCATGTCGCGGCTCCGCCTTCTTGAGAAGGACAGCCCTGGCTTGGTCCGCGCGTTGCCCATTGGGCAGAAAATGACGCATACCCTTATTTGGCGCAAAGCCAGGGCGACGCGCTCCGTGCCCATATTTGGGACCAAGCCAGAGCGAAACGCTTCGTAACCATATTTGGTGAGAAGGCCACACCGCCTGGGTAATGGAATTCCGCACACACCCGCATGCCGGCAGGTGCGCATGCCGCGAGCAGAGGGTTGTTGTTGTCGTTGTTGTTAGTGATGTAAAAATCCTAACTATTAAATAATTCACAGCGCACATTCAATTAAACACCCATTAAACAATGGACGGAATCCTACCTAGAAACATATACTTATTAATATAACTGATCTATAAGGACTCTGGCTGTTGTGTGCGATGGGTTCCAGATTCGTAACAATATATCGGTTTAGCACCATCTCTCAATGGTGAAGAATCACTTAAATAATTATCAGATACCGATCTCGATTCGGATCTTCACCAAAATTGAATGAATTCTTTCGTCACACACCCAACATGTCCACCAAGTTTCATCCGAATCCATCCACAACTTTTTGAGATATCGTGCTATATATTGGTTTTGCATGATCTCTCAATGCTGAAGAATCACTCAAAAAATTATCAGATCCGGATCCGAATTCGGATCTTCACCAAAATCGAATCCATTTGTCCTTGTCACAAAACCAACCTTTCCACAACATTTCATCCAAATCCGTTTGCAACTTTTTGAGATGTCCTGCACACAGACAGACAAACAGACAGAAAGGGGTGAAAACATAACCTCCTTCACTTTTGGTGGCTGAGGTAATAAGAGTAATCTTCACTATGCATGCTCTGTATGTCCTGTCTTTCCAGCACATATTCACGTTAGCAAGATGCAAAAATACTCCGGTCCATTGAGTGACTTCAGTCCAGGACATGCGGGTTACCGTGTTCTCCGGGAGATGGACTGAGTTTGGAGATACATTTCCTTGCACTCTTTTCATTGTCTTTTGCTTGTTTGCCCAATATTTCAATGATTCTTTTGCAAGTGTTGCTATTTATATTAATGAAATAAATGAGGCGGTGTGTAATGAATTGTTCAAAGTGAAAAATACATTTTCAGAATGTCTGTTGGAATTATTTGATTCTTTGATTAAATATCCACCAGAAGGCAGTGGAGACCGCTGTTCTGTTCTGGTTCAGTTCTGGTTCAGTTCCAGACCCATGGGGACCAACACATGTCTCATAACTATCCCTGTCAGTTCCAGTCGATGCATTGAAATCCCCCAACACGAGAAGTGTACCTTGCCTGGGGCACTGATCTACCACTGACTTGAGCATGTCATAGAATGCGTCCTTCACAGTGAGATCACTCGCCTCAGGCCAAGCATAGACAGAGACGAGGGAAACGACATTCAAGCAATGATGAGATCTTAGTTTCATAATAGGCTTGTTGACCGGTGTTACCTCAATTACCTTTGGAATCAGCTTATTGAACACAGCTACAGCAACTTTTTGGGCATGCTAACCATCAGAGCGACCAGACCAATAGCCGGTGTAACCAGCCACCATGATCTCGCCGCAATCCGATCTCCGAACCTTAGAGAGTGCTGCAATACGGATGCCCATACGCTTGAGCTCAGATGATAACAGAGACAGGTGATCATCCTCTCTTCAGGATAGGACATTCCAGGCACCCACCCAACGGGACCGCCTCAGGTTAACCCAAGGAGACCACCATCTGGTGGACGACACCTCAGCACCACCCCGACACACACTTCTGCAATCTGATCCGGGAAGGCTACCCTGTGGTTGTCTTCCTATCATCAAAGAGTGGGGGTCCCAAAGGCTTTGCCCCAATCTCGTCATCAGGTGAGCTGCCCTGCGGAGGGCAGCTGCGCAGGAGGTACTCCCACGGAGTGCGTTTTCAGATTTCTTTGTAGTACATTTTGCGGAATGAAGGGGTTTTCAGTGACCGGAGTGCAATTCCTGCCACCAACCTCCTCATAAATAAGTAACACAACTGCAGGAGGACGTCCTCAGACACAGTTGGGCACTAGATATGGATGGCTGTTGGCTCACAAGGAGCTCCTCCGCCCTTTGATAGGTTTTGTTTTTAATCCTGCTGGGTGTCCACATCAGTGTGAGAGACAAAGAATAAATCAGAAATGAGGAAAGTTATTTGTGTGTTATCAGCAAGTACATGATCAAACGGTAGCAAAATTTTATAATGATTGTTCAGTGAAACAGACTTTGAAGAAGAAAAGGGGAAATAAACATCAGTGTGTTTTCCCAAGTGCAGTGATTCAAAACGGAGCGAAATATCGTCATGACTGTGTTTCCATGTTATGATTGATAGAATCTGGTCTGAGTAAATTCATTATGTTTAGGAAAACACCATCAACAAGAGGGAAGGTGTGGTGTGTGTGTGTGTGTGTGTGTGTGTGTGTGTGTGTGTGTGTGTGCGTGCGTGCGTGCGTGCGTGCGTGCGTGCGTGCGTGCGTGCAAAAGTGAACCTACAGGCATGGATTTCTCGATGACACTTCAGTCGACTTGTCCCACTGCATTCTGAACAGCACCATCACATTTCTCCTGGAATTTGAATTGAAGACCGGGTCTTGAGGTGGAACATAAATGTTGAGAAACTCCATCGGGCACCCAGCACGCCGCGTGTCCACGATCTCGTCCATCACGTGCTGCCCTGCGGGTACAAGATCAACAATTATTGCTAAAGTAAAACAGCAACTCTCAATCGCAAACTGAGGGAAATGACAATGGATTACTTGTTTAAAATTCCATCAATAAGGTGCAGATGGTGAGTTCATTAACTAAACAAGCTTCCTGTACACGAGGTGTAAATATATTAGCAGTCTTTGAGGAAATTTGGGGATTTTTTCAGACAATCATTGTTTTGAGAGGAATCAGAAATCAGAGAAACCTTTGTGGTGTGGTAAAGCCCCACAGAGGGATTGAATTGCACAGTTTAAAGCCAAACTAAGGTTGTTTGAACACTTAATTGAGGTAAAAGACATTGCAACATCAGTGTTGAGTCAGTTTATTCTAAATTTGCATAAATGCAAACCTAATAAAATGCCTCCGGTTACTCCTCACATATGTTATAATCACGTCTGCTAGTGCTATCTCTTTCTGGATGTTTCAACATGGGTCTGAATTGATTTCAACACCAGAACCTATTTTTTCAAGGGAATCTGTACCCAGTTTTGGTGAATTTTCATTTTCATTTTGAGTTGATGCAAAAGCGACCCCACCCTGGGCTGCTATGTGAAATAATGGAACTGTTGTAACTTTTGAACCGATGATCCGACATGAACATTTTAGGTCTTTAATGATTTCGGATGAGGAGTTGCAACTTTTATGTATGCAACGTCACGTGTACTAGAAGCCGCCATTTTGAAGGTATCGCCATAAATCCATAAAAAACGTCATTCGAGACACTTTTCAGCAATGCTTGGATTTGATCGAATACTGATACTTTTTATTTATCATGAAATGATAGAACAAGAGTCGGGTTAGGTTGTGAAATATGTCCCGAACACTAAAACAGAATTAATTTGCACGGTGGTGAACATCTACTTGAACAGTATTATGCAATTCAAAAACGACAAAAAATGCACCACACATTTGTTGCTATTAAATACTGTTCTAACTCACCTATTTAGTGCATTTGGACTTGCACAGACGTGTGCATTTTAAGTTAGCCGTCTTGCAGTTGCACAACAAACAGACTTTTGTGCAAGTGCACTTCACATCGAGTTTGAAGACATCTTCAGCAAGGGGCAGCATGGTCCAAATGGGAACCAGCTTGCCATCTTTCTCCATTCATCCATGATTCTTGGGGTTCTCGACAGGCACCAATGACTCGTGGGCTGTAGTCCAGATGCTCGCTTGGAAGACACTCATTTTGAGATGTTGGCCAAACACGTCATGTGTGGGGGAGATTCTCTCCACATCTGTAATCCTCTGTCAGAACACCTTCATTCAGATGAGGGTAACATCGGTGTCGTCGGTGAATGACTCAGAGTACAGTCTGCAGACGAATTGCATCGCTGCTTCTTTCAACTTTGGTGATGTTTGGAATGAGGTGGTGGTGGTCGTATGGCAGCTTAGCTGCCGGGGAAGCTATCATTTCTTGAAGCGCGACTGTGTCGCTGATGCAGTTCCCCTCTACCATTACACACACTGGAACTACTTCCGGTTCCGGTTTTGGAGCGGCGAGAGGTCTCCTTCGGGGCTCCCTGCTGACGTTCTCAAAGTTAAGTTTCCGGTTGTTATTTGTCCCGTTTTAACTGTTTAATTTTCTCACCTACATGTTACTGTGTGTTCCTAGTTCGGCTTTGTTTCAAAAATCGTGCTATTTTGTGAGTATTTTTGTCGACGTTCTTACCTGGTGTTTGAGGTGTAGGCCTAGGCTTGAGGCCTACCGGTTCCACTCGGTGTTCCATTGGTTTTTTTTTTTGTTGTTTTGTTTGTTTTTTTCTCCCCATTACCTTCAATTTATATCCTCCCCATTACCTTCAATTTTCATCCTCCCCACTTTCCAAACATCCCCCATTCTCCCAACTAATCTCTTTCTTATCTCAAAAAAATTAAAAATAAAAAAATAAAAATATATACCCAACAACAACAACACGCTCACCTTCTCCTGATTCTGCTTATTCTTCTTCCTCTTAACTTCCTCCTCGTCTTCTTCCTCGATTTTTTCCACACTTCCATGACCTAATCTGTTGAACTCTCTCATACATTAATATTAACAACAAAAACGATCTTATAATGCTTCATCTTCCTCTCTCACACATGTGGTACTCTTTACTGTTTCACAATGCACTACTCTTCTGCTATTTTAACAGACTGCTCTCATTTCGACCTCTCCTTCATTCCTTGCCTAAAAAATCCAACTATTACAGCGCTTCTTCTCTCCATTCTCTGAATTCGCCTTCATTGCATCCATCAAGAATTGTGTTAAATCGCATCTCTGACCTAAAACTTTTAAAAACCACAGTTTGCCATGGATGTTTCCATCAACCATTCTTTTTTTCCAACTTCAGTGCCAACTCACCCCCCTCACCCCTCACTCTCACTCTCAAAGCAACCATCCCACTCTTCTCCCTCCAAGCCTCCCTCTCACCTCTCTCTCAAAAATTCCCCCCTCACCTTTCTCCCACCTTTCGTCCCCCTCACTCTTCCTTCTCTAAGTTGCCCCCCCTCTCATCCACGAACCTGCCTTCCTCCATTGCCCTCTCACCTCCATCTCTTCACTCCACCTCCTCAAATCCTCAACTGCCTTCTTCCTTGTCTCTTGTCCTCCCTCTCCCCCCGCCCCACAGCGCCTTCTCTCCTCCTCATTCGGCCCCCTCCCCTCTCTATTCTGCAATACCCCACACTCTTTCATCAACCCTCCTTACCTCCCCCCCTCGTCCCTTGTCTTACCCTCCCCCTCCCCCTCCACCTCCACCTCCTGCACCCAAAGCCTCGTCCCCTACCTCTTCATTAAAAGTGTGAACCTCAAATATCCGGGGCCTTCGCTCAAACCTTTCAGATCTTTCCATACAGGTTTCCACTGACAAACCAGACATTATCTGCCTAACAGAAACTTTCCTCTCCCAAGACGTGTCTGACTCCCAAGTATCTCTCCCTGGTTACTCCCTCTTACGGTATGACAGACCTGAGCTTCGTCCTGGTGGAGGTGTTGCTCTCTTCATCAAAGACTCTATTCCTCACTCTCCATGCGCTGCTCTCACTCCCCCACACCCCCAGGAATACCTCTGGCTTCGGCTTCCCCTCCACTCCCACCTCATGTTTATATGTGTACTGTACCGTCCACCGAACAGTGATGACTCCATCTACACCTCATTATCCGAAAACATGGACCATCTTCTATCTTCTCATCCAAACTCTCTTCCTCTTATGTGGTGACTTCAATTGTCATCACGCCAGTTGGCTAGGTGTGGGTACCTCTCTCACCTGCTATGGCACCTCAGCAAAAGTTTTCTGCGACTCATTGGGACTGACTCAATCGGTCAACTTCCCGACCCGGATCTCAACCAATGGTACTCCATCTCTTCTGGATCTGATTTTGACAAATTTCCCTTACAATATCTGCTGCTCTTCCTTCGCTCCAATTGGTTCTTCTGACCACGTGCTTGTTAAAGTGGACATCTCTCTGGCTGTTATCAGAGAACCACCTCACCGCCGTCGAGTCTGGCATTTCACTCAAGCCGACTGGCAGGGTCTCCGAGCAGCCATCAAACTTACAGACTGGTCTCCTATCACTACTTTCTCAAACATCAACTCATCCTGGGAATTCTTTCAAAGAAACTTGCTCTCCCTCATGCACAGATTTATCCCCTCTCGTGTTCAGTTGTCTTACCCTTCCTCCCGCCCATGGTTTACTGAAGCTTGTGGCGAGGCAGTTGTCCTGAAACAACTTGCCTTTGCCTCATGGAAAGCAAACCCAACTGAGGGCAATCTCAGTTCTTTCCACAAAGCTCGGAACAAGTGTGTGTCTACCCTCAGGAGAGCCAGAAAACAACATCTTTCTCATCTCAAGTCTGAACTCTCAAACCTCTCTCCCTCCTCAAAATCCTGGTGGTGTTTAATCAAATCTGTTTCTGGTGTATGTTCCCCCTCCATCCCCTCCCTTACCTCAAATGGCCGCACTGCCGATTCCACACGTGATAAAGCTGAATGTCTAAACTCGGTGTTTGCAGCTAAATCTTGTGTCCTCAACCCATCACTATCTCTACCCACTTTACCCAGTCGCACCCAACTGTCCCTGGACTCTGTATCCTTTTCTCCTGACAAGGTGGAGAGCTTGCTTTCAAACCTCGAGTCAGATTCTGCAACCGGTCCAGACGGCATCAGCCCACGTGTCCTCAAAGCCTGCTCTTCTGCTCTTGCTCACCCTCTCTCTGTTCTATTCACCCTCTCATTTGCCCAAGGTCATCTGCCATCTGCTTGGAAATCTGCTCACATCACTGCCCTGCATAAAAAGGTGCAAAAACAGATCCCTGTAACTACAGACCAATCAGCCTTCTCCCAATCATCAGCAAGGTTATGGAATCCATCATCGCTTCAGACATGAAATCCTTCCTCTTCTCCAATGGCTTGATTTCCAATCATCAATTTGGTTTCAGACAAGGTCACTCTACCCTGGATATGCTGCTTCTGCTCTCCCATCAATGGATGGAGGTCCTCAATGCCAGACAGGAAATCCAAGCCGTATCCCTGGACATATCACGTGCTTTTGACACAGTCTGGCACCCTGCACTACTCACCAAACTCTCTTCCCATGGTATTCAAGGCCATCTCCACTCATGGCTCACAGACTTCCTCTCCTGTCGCAGTCAACGTGTGGCCCTAAATGGAGTTCTTTCATCCCCTCTTCCTGTGCAGGCTGTAGTTCCTCAAGGTAGCGTTCTGGGCCCTGTTCTTTTTCTGGTTTTCATCAATGATCTCTCGGACTCTCTGGAAAATCCTCTATTTCTCTTTGCCGATGACTCCACCCTCTGCCGTACCATCTGTCATCACTCAGACCGGCAAGCAGCAGCTTCTTCGCTCACTGCAGATCTGGATAAAATCACAAACTGGTCCAACACGTGGAACATGTCTTTCAATCCAGACAAATCTCACACTCTCACTATGTCTCTTCGAAAGGACCGTTTAGAAAACCCCCCCATCCACTTTCTCAACAATCCACTGGAAGAAGTCTTTTCTTTCAAGCTTCTGGGTCTCACTATCTACCATAACCTTTCCTGGGAAAGTCACATTTCCAACCTCCCCTCAAAAGCCAGTCGCCGACTGGGAATCCTCCGTCGTGCAAAGTCCTTCCTCGGCCCTCTTGAGCTACTGACCACTTACAAAGATTTTGTCCATAGCCTGATGGAGTACTGCTCTCCCCTCTGGGCTGGTGCTCCTGCCTCCCACCTTTCTCGGCTTCACGCTGTCGAAACCAGGGCTTTTAAGATCATCGGCATCTCCCGCAATGAAGCTGAGTCTTTGGGCCTCTCACTCAATCACCGCAGGTTGGTCGGTGGTCTTTCTGTCTTCTACCGACTCCTCTCCAGCCTTGCCCCCCCTGCTCTCTCTGCGATTTGTCCCCACCACATTTCCACAGGGTGCTCAAGGTTTGCCAACAACCCCCTTCTGGTAAAACTACCAAAATCACGAATCACTGCTCATCTTCACTCTTTCGTTCCTCTTTTTTCCCGCCTTTGGAATAAACTTCCTCACTCTATTCTTTCCCATTCTTCCCTCCAGGCTTTCAAAACAGCTGTTCACCACCACCTCTTATCTTCCCCCATCCAAATCCTCGATGTTTTCTACCCCCGATAATCCACCCAAGCCCACTTCCTTCAATTCCCCTGCTTTCCTTCCTGAAAGTCCCTGTAATGTCCATCTTCTCTTCGCCATGTTCCCCATCCCATCCCCACCCCTCTCCCTTCCACAGTTCACCTAATGTGTCTGTTCCCCACTGTTTTGTCCCTTCCACTCCCGCCCCTCTTGTCTCATGCTTCCTTGCTGTGAGTTGTGTGTTAGCTCTCATACGAGCCTCGACTAAGGTATACAAAAAAAAAAATAAAAAACTGGTACTCATTTTGTCGACCTTGGAAGGATGACAGGCTGAGTCAACCCCCTGGTGTATTAATTCAGTGGCCGACGGGGCTTGAACTCAGGACCCTAGGATCCCAAGCCGCCACCCTAACCACTGAGTCAACACCAGGCTCGGAATGAGGTGCTAGCCACAGTCACAAATTTTTCAATGAGGGATGGCACTTCATCCTTCATCTTTCAACAGTATCACTTACTGTTGAATTTGAGTGAAGATGTGCTGTCTCAGCCAGTGAACGCATGGAAGAGGGCCTTGTATATGTTTGTGTGTTTGTTTGTTTGTGTGATGTCAGTCCCCCTTCATAAGGACGATTTGAGTAGGGTTTTACATGCCAATCTTTTACCACGACTGTGTGTAGAGGATAGAAAAGTCTGTTTTTGAGGATTGAAAAAAACTTGAAAAACATTTTCCATAAAAGAGTAATTACATCTCTTCTATTGGTATTGTAAAAGGTGACTTGCAAAATGAGCCTCAAGGGTGGTGTACAGAAGCGTTTTTAGAGAAAAACCCCAATAAATACAAGGTGCAGGGAGGTGAAATTCGCTGCACATGATGTGCAAGGCATGCCGATTAAAACGAGTGTTCATTGAAGTCCGTAGTATGTCTAATAAATAAAGAAGATATTAGCATGGCACGCCTGACGCCAGAGCAAGGCTTCAGACTTTGGCATGCTCATGAGGCTGTACTGTCAAAACAAAACATCTCAGAAGATAACGAAAATAGGGTCAAATTTGTACATGTAGTGTTTTAAAATAATGCTTCTTGCTGCGAAACGTCATATGCTCCAGCCTCCATGAATATTTCGTTTCCATTTGTCCAACCCGTCATATTTGACGGGCTTTCATTCAATAAAACATACATTTACTGGACAGACAGACCTATTGTCATTACAAAAGAACTTGGATGCAGGAGCAGTCAAATAACCCTAACCCTAACAATTAAATATAACAGTTTATCAATTTAAATTCACTTGGGGAAGGGGTATGGGCAAAGAGTGCAGGAATGGGGATGGGAACAGTAGGTCAAGTACAGACATCATCACTAGGGTGTTTTACACAAACACACACACACACACACACACACACACACACACACACACACACACACACACACACACACACACACACACACACACACACACACACACACACACACACACACACACACACACACACGGATCGGCTTGCTGAGCTCACCTCACCACACATCGCTGCAGAGGCACAGACTTGTTTTCACTGAGGATAACAGGCCGGCAGCGCTGCTGATTGATGACCTGAGCATCCCAAACTGATCAAGATGGTACTGGCTCTGTCTGGTAGGCAACGGTTCAGAGGCGAGGTCAGGCCAGGAAGTCTGAATGTGTGATCAATGAGGGGTGGGAGAAGAGTTGAGGTGGTGGAAATGATGCAGATAAGAAGGTTGGAAGTGTTGTGTGTGCAGGATACCAGATGGAAAAGAGACATGGCAAGGATGTTGGGAGGAAGAAGTTGTTGCACATGGGTGGAGATGGAAGGAGTATTGGCGTGCATTAATAGCATCTGAAGAGATCAGCAAGCAGGTGGTCAGTGTGATGGAACCAAGTTTGAATGTAAAAGGTACAGTATATGATGTTCCACATGCATGTCTTGCCTTATGCATATTCATGTTTTGCTTCATGCATATACAATATACATGTTATGCCTCATGCATATTAAATCGGCTGGCAACAAACGAGTGTACCAAACAACTGCAGCTTGCTTCCTAAGATAGTTCTAATTCTGTCCAATATATCTAATTTCAGCAGTGGCAGAGCGGCAAACATTCTTAATTTATTCTTTCATGGTTAGGTGATGATCCATGAATGCACCAGGGTTTCTTGCATGGACAATGGCCAACATCGCCAACCACTATGGTCGGTGGATGAGGCACTGCAAGGAACTTTGAGGAAAAAAACTGGATGATTTCTGTTTTAGAATCACTAAATGTAAGTTTGTTTTGGGTCACCCAAAGCTGAACATATGCTTTGCATGCATTGAATCGATCCAGTAAGTCCTCACGTTCAGATGGTTTGAACAGAATATATAGCTGTGTATCATCTGTGTAAATCGTTGATTGTATGTCATGAGCAGTTATGAGATCAACAACTGGAGTACTGTTCATTGTGAAAATAGTCAGTCGCAGGACCGACCCTTGAGCTATCTCACAGTTGTCATGGTATGTAGCATGACTTGATTTCATCGATTCTAATGGCATGTGTTCCATTCACCAAGTATGAAGAAAAACACTGTAGAATCTTGCCGGTGAAGCCAAAGCGCTTGAACAGTCTCTGCCGCAATATCTGATGGTCTATTGTATCAAACGCTGCACTGAAATCAGAAGTGTAAGGACAGCTTCTTTGTAGCCACTCTAGGGCGAACAGTAATTCACTCTGCACCTTGAGGAGGGCTGTCTCAACAGAATGATATGCTGTTTAAGCCAACTGGGCCCTTCCAAGGCAATACATTGTGGGCAGTCAAATACTCCTTCATTTGACCAGCACCTACCCTTTCCGCGAGCTTTGTTACATTGCTAAGATTAGCAATTGGGTGATAGCTGCTGAGCTCCTCAAATGGGAGACCGTTCTTTTTCAGTCGAGGGGTCACAATGGTACGTTCGTTTCATAAAATCAGAGACTTCGCATGTTTGCAAACTAGGATTGATTATCCTCGTTATGGCAGGTAGTAGAACACAGATTCATTTTTTTTCAATAGTCATGTTGGTAAGGGGTCAAGCTCACAAGATGAGGTGGATGCAACCTTGATGAGGTTGATAACTACATCTTCTGTGACAGTATCCAACTCCTCCATAGATGCTTCACAGTGACCGATGACTTCAACTGATAGGTCTTCATTTATTTGCTTGTTGAGCTTGTCTCGTGGAAGTCGGATCTTCTGATCAAAGAAGTCACCAAAGGAGTTGGCTACTGTCGAGGACACTCATATTGGGTGAGAATCATTTTTGGGGCTGGTGAGGACAAAGACTTTACCATCCGAAAAAAAGACTGTTGGTCAGAGATGTGAATCTTGCTGAGAAAATAATTGGCCTTTGAGCGATGAAGTAATTTATTGTATGCCTTAACATTGACTTTGGTACATCCCCTTATTAACTTGAGGACCTGACTTAAGTGCAAACTGTTCAGTTCTCCTTCAATCCCGCTTGGCTTTTCAAAGGGCATCTGAATACCGTGGACCATGAGGTCTAAATACTGTGTACCGAATACAAGCATCTGAATACCGTGGAGCGTGAGAGGGGGGAGAAGGCAGCGTGGGGAGGGGAAGAAGGCAGCGCGAGGGGGTGGGAGAAGGCAGTGCGAGTAGGTGGGAGAAGGCAGCGTGAGGGGTGGGAGAAGTCAGCGCGAGGGGGGTGGGAGAAGGCAGCGTGAGGGGTGGGAGAAGGCAGCTTGAGGGGTGGGAGAAGGTAGCGTGAGGGGTGGGAGAAGGCAGCGCGGGGGGGGAGAAGGCAGCGTGGGGAGGGGAAGAAGGCAGCGCGAGGGGGTGGGAGAAGGCAGTGCGAGTGGGTGGGAGAAGGCAGCGTGAGGGGTGGGAGAAGTCAGCGCGAGGGGTGGGAGAAGGCAGCTTGAGGGGGTGGGAGAAGGTAGCGTGAGGCGTGGGAGAAGGCAGCGCGAGGGGGTGGGAGAAGGCAGCGCGAGGAGGTGGGAGAAGGCAGTGCGAGGAGGTGGGAGAAGGCAGTGCGAGGAGGTGGGAGAAGGCAGCACAAGGTGGTGGGAGAATGCAGCGTGAGGGGTGGGAGAAGGCAGCGCGAGTGGGTGGGGAAAGGACAGCACGAAGGGGGGAGGAAGCGCAAGGGTGGGAGGAGAAGGCAGCGTGATTGGAGGGGGATGTAGCGTGGCGGGGGGAGGCAGCACGGGGAGGGGCAGGCAGCGCAAGAGAAGGCGAAAAACACATGAGGGGAGGGAATGGGAAGGTGACACGAGGGGATGGGAGGGAATGGGAAGGCGGCATGAGGTGAGGGGAGGGAATGGAAAGGTGGCATGAGGGGAGGGGAGCGAATGATATGGCGGCACGTAGGGAGGGAATGGGAAGGCGGCACAAGGGGAGGGAAAGGGAAGGCGGCATGAGGGGAGGGTAGGGGAGGGAATGGGAAGGTGACGAGAGGGGAGGGGAGGGAATGGAAAGGAGACGCGAGGGGAGGGAGGGAATGGGAAGGCGAGGGGAGGGGAGGGAATGGGAAGGCGACGTGAGGGAATGGGAAGGAGGCATGAGGGGAGGGGAGGGAATGGGAAGGTGACAAGAGGGGAGGGAGGGAATGGGAAGGTGGCGTGAGGGGAGGGGAGAGAATGGGAATGCGATGCGCAGGGATGGGAGGGAATGGGAAGGAGACGTGAAGGGCGGGAATGGGAAGGCGATGCGAGGAGAGGGGATGGGACGTTGAGGGGAGGGAATGGGAAGGTGACGTGAGGGGAAGGGAGGGAATGAGAAGGCGATGCGAGTGGAGAGGCCTTCACGTTTTACACACACACACACACACACACACACACACACACACACACACACACACACACACACACACACACACACACACACACACACACACACACACACACACACACACACACACACCTTAGCAGTGGCAGTTTACCTGCCAGCCAAATGACACAGCAAAGGGTGAGTACCAGGTAGGCATTGGAGAGACACCTGGACATCGTTACGAATCCACTCTGTGACCTGCACGCAGACAATCGGACAAGGTATAGCATTCTCAGTTTTCTGTACGGAGCGTGCTAACGCTGTACGTTTGATGTCACCCTCAAACCACGATCTTATTTTAGCAATGTGTTCTAATTTCCAACCCTTTCTGTGAAATGCAAGCTCGATACCTGTGTGGCACGTAATAACCCCTTGCAGTCTTATAACATCATTGTGACGCACCGTCGCAATTACGTTACGCCAGGGACGTGGGTCATGACCCTTTTTGCAATACAAGTTTTAAAATATTCCCACTCGGGATAAAGTATAAATAATAGGACATTATGTTTGTATCGAACGCTGATTGTATTTTATCACGTTCAGGTAAGAACGGTGCCGGAGATTGTCTCAGTGAATGATTTAGTCCAAGATAAGTGGATCAGTCAAAGCGAATGGATCTCAGCAAAGAGGCCACCACATATTTGGAGAGTACAATGTATAAAGGGTCCTGTTTTCGCGTTGTTGTTTTAATGTTGGCGAACATTCACGCATCACTAGATTGACACTGATTGCAGGGACTCGGCAGGATGGAGCGATGGCAAAGTTTACTTAAAGTTGGATTTATCTTTGCCATTTAGTTTCTGTGTTGTTATCAAATCCTAAGTAATGAATTTTAATGCAATAAATCTCTAAATGATCGTTCAGATGTTCCTTAGAATGTAAACATGTCTGGTTGGAAAAAATATTTTTTTACATGAGAAATCATAAACATGACCGTCAACCAAACATATTCGGAATATACAATTATGGGTTAAAAACAAAAGTTAAAATGCCATGAAGAACCCCATTTTTTATGATGCTACATCGTCATTTCAGACTGTAATAGCATAAACCTTTTGGATAAAGATCCACGTACCTTGCCATCCCGAGGATCCTGACAGTAAGCTTGTCTGATGTAATCGACTATGTATAGGCTGTGGATGTGGAGCTTCAAACACCGAGCATTTTCATCAAGGAAGTCCCATATGCAAATGTGACACTAAACAGCTTTGATTGATAGATTACAGGCCGGATGTGAAGTGTATAAAAATCATGGTTAATGCAGTCTGATGAAATCATTTACTCTGAGGGACTGAGATTACATTGCTTGTGTTGTGACTGTGTGTTCCACTGGACGAGCTGGTGAGTTTCATGATAGACCAGTGCAGGGGTTTGACCCTTGATCGTTATAGACCTTTCTGTAAATTACAACCTTCCATAGCAAGTTTTAATCACTGCTTATACAAATGAGGTTTCTCATCACACTGTGTTGTGTAGCTATTTCAAAGCACGTCATTGACATTTCAATCCGTCTTTAAGTGACAAGGTTCGAGATATTATAAATTGTGAGATTAAGAATGCTGATAGAAAAGTGAACAAGTGATTTACTCTCGTGGTTTAAATATCATTGTACATTGATATATTTAAAAATACATGAAGTTCGTGCCGTTATTCTTACAATGTATTTAATACAACAAAGTATAAAGTGAACTGAACATAAACACTAATTTGATACGCTTCATGCTAATATCAAGCATGTGTGGAGTCCAATTTGCAGATCGACAAAAGTTTATGCGAATGAAAACGAAAAAGGACAATTAATTTTTTTCTTTCGATGATTCGATATTTGTCTTGATCAACTTTACTTCTTCAGCAGCTTTGAATGCATACATAACACGAGTGAGCAAGAGATGAGATTTTAAATTTGTAGTTATTTGGATACGCTCAACATTCTTGACTGGTTATTTGCTGACAAAGAAACACCATCAGCAAAGAATAAGGAAAATGTCATATTATAGAGGGTGTAGCAATGGCCTCAACGTGAGGTTAAACCTAAAAGATAGTGTTACATATATAGATTGTAATCTTCAGGAAGTCAAACTAGTCTCGAGAACTGCCACGTCCACGTTGGATTGCTGCCTCATCAATGTCCCATTTGTATGGACTTTTTAAAGACACATACTAATATAGAGTACTAACAATAATATAGAGTACAATAAAATAGAGTATAAGTAATATAGAGTACTACATACTAACAGCTTGGCAGACATATCTGCTCTTTTGCTTGATCTCTCAAAGAAACTTTCTACACACCAGGAATGGGGATCAGATACAGCTTCCCACCTTTCTACGCTGAGCGTCGGACACCTGTATTGGTGTCCTTCGACGATGTTATCACCATAAGCGTGTTCTGCGTGGTCGGCCTGGCTTTTCTGCTCATCCTACCTGGAATCCGTGGACGCTCAGTGAGGACACCTATCTTCTCTCATATCTACATCTCTACATCCATACCGAGTGATCAGAATGTTGGCACACAGTCAAAAAAATATTATTCTTTGAACAGAATTACATTTTTAAAGAGATATTTTATTGTTGTTCAGTAAAAAAAATTCCCAGCTGGCACAGCTCCATTGGACTTTGGGTTGGGGTTGGGTTGGCATTGTGGCGATTGGCCATATGCACATTGCAAACATTGCAAGACACAGCTGGCCTTGTGTATATAGCCAATGTCTGATCAATGTTGCATGTTATTCTACTAACGATGGACCAAAGTTTAGCTGATGCTCAAACAATTTGCTCCAACAAGAATGGCCTGCACTGTTGGGCCAATGTTGGTTGATCACACTGTGCCAGCTGCAATTGTTCCTCCTCTGAAGCAGCACCGCTTGTTAATATCTGTTCAGGTTTTACTTTCGTTTCACCACGACTTTTTACATGAGATTGAATGATACAAAAAATGGAAAAGAAAGAGTCACACCTTTTTCTTACCAATGCGTAAACCGTGTTTTTTTTGGAGAAGGCAATTGGAATTGTCAATTGTTCAAAATAAAAAAGGTGCAGTCAACAAATGTCACAAACACTGGTCCAACGTTAGTCCCATGGTGTTAAAGCTTTGGGACAATGGCAGTGCTGAAGGTTGCCCAACGTTAACTTAACGCCGGTGCATTAGATGTGAATGAAAAATTAATATACTTCGTTCGACTGTCCCAATATTGAATGAAAAAGGAAGCGCACACTTGATCTCAAGCAACGTTTTGTTTGTGGTCCATGAACTTGCCAGAGTCTGGCCTTGAAGCGAAAGGGTATGTTTTTCATGTTTGATCCAAAATTCTTCAAAATTAAAAATTCTTCAAAATTCAAAAAAAACAACAAAAAAAAACAACCCTTTCTCCCTCCAAACCCATGAGTACCGATCCTTCTCCTTCATCTTCTTCTTCCTCCTTCTGCCGGCACACCATCTTTCTTCTATTTTAGCCGACCCAGTCTCACCATTACCTTCATGATTTCTTCCTAAAACCTTCCATTCCCTAATCTTACCGAATCTTCATAAATCCATCAAATAATTTTTTTACCTTGTACCCTTTCAAACGAAACACCTGACACCACATGTCTCTCTCTCTCTCAACCCTCTTCCTGGTACTTTTCATTGATCCATCAGCTTCACTCTGCATTTACCGTTCCAAATTCACCACACACTTCCACAATTTTACTTCAACCTTCCCTTTTCGGAATCTTACACAATCCTTATTAAGAAAAATAAATAAATAAATAAATTTACTTTTAACAATACACCTCCCGTAACCAAGTGGTTCTGCCGTAACCACGTGATCTGTTTCTACCCTCCGCGTTTACCGATCCAAATTCACCATTCACCATTCACCTCACGATTTTTTTCTGAAACCTTTCTTTTACCGAATTTTATGCAATCTCGATCAACAAATAGTAATAATAAAATTAAAAACGGTCTCTGATAATACTTCATCTTCCTCTTTCACACGTGTGGTTCTCATTACTCCATAATTCACGACTCTTTTTCTATTTCAACAGATTGCTCTCAATTCGACCTTTCCTTCATACCTTGTCTAAAAAGTCCAACTGTAACAACGTTTCTTCTCTCCATTCTCTTAATTCGCCTAAATTGAATCCCTCAAGAAATGTCGTAAATTGTATTTCTGAAGGAAAAAAAAAAAAAAGAGTTTGCTCTGAATGTTCGCTTTCCATCAATCATCCTTTTTTTTTTCCAACTTCAGTGCCAATTCACCCCTCTCACCCTCCCTCTCCATGCAACCATCACACTCCCCTCCTCCAAGATTCCTTCTCACTTTTCTCAAAAAATTTCCCCTCACCTTTCTCTCTCAACTCTCACCACTCACCCCCCTCACTCATCCTTCTCAAAGTTGTCCCCCCTCTCATCTACAAAGCTGCCTCCTTGCCAAAGCTCTCTCTCCTCCATCTCATCACTCCACCTCCTCAAGTCCTCAACTGCCTTGTCCCTCACTTATTACTCCCCACTGTACCTCAACCTAGCACCACAGGGCCTTTTCTCCTCCTCATCCAGCCCCCTCCGTTAGCTCTTCTACAATCCTCCACACCCTTTCAACAACTCTCTGTACCTCTCTCCTCCGCCCTTTTTCTACCCTCCCCTGCCCTCCCCTGCACCCAAAGCCTCCTCTCCTCCCTCTTCATTAACAGTGTGGACCTCAAATATCCAGGGCCTTTGCTCAAACCTGACAGATCTTTCCATACAGGTTGAAACTGACAAACCAGACATAATCTGCATAACAGAAACTTTCCTCCCTCAAGAAGTCTCTGAAACTCCCTGGTTTCTCCCTCCTCCAGTGTGACAGACCTGAACCTCATCCTGGTGGAGGAGTTGCTCTCTTCATCAAAGATTCTTTTCCTCACTCCCTATGCACTGCCCTCACTCCCTCACACGCCCAGCAATACCTCTGGCTATGGCTTCCCCTCCACTTCCACGTCATGTTTATATGTATGCTGTATCGTCCGCAAAACAATGATGACTCCATTTACACCTCACTATCCAAAAACATGTACCAACTTCTATCCTCTCATCCGAGCTCTCTCTTTCTCATATGCTGTGACTTCAATTGCGCCCGCTGGCGTGCGAGCGGCCACGTAACTCGAATCACGGCACGTCGCCCACCGGACGGACAATTCCGTCGGGACCCTCTCGGACTAACGCCGGGAACTAGTCATGGGTGGGCCTTTCGGCCTCACCACGATCCTGCCAATCGGCCCCCTGCGTGGGATAGGGTTGTTCGCCAAATTCGACCTACCTAAGTACCCACACGGAGGGTAGACTGGGCGATCGCACCTCGCCGCAGGTCGACTCCGGACACGGGCCACTTTAAGCGACCCGTTCCGTACTATCGGGATAACCGAGCGGTGTTATCGTCAACCTCGACGGTTCCAATTAATTATCGGGCGTATTTAGCCCACGACCAACCCTTTACGTGAAGTAAGATGGAGATTCAATCAAAGAAAAGACGAAACGAAACGGGAAAAACAGTTCAACAGAAGGCACATTTATTCCGCGGCAAACGGAAAGCACACATATACAATTACAACAATTATGCACCAAAAGCAAATGTAAAAGACACACAACAATTATGCACCAAAAGCAATTGCAACAAAAGAAACACAATGCAGATGTACTACTGACTACGCGAGCACACGGCAACACTTACACAGTTTTACTTTACAGACGGCGCCGCCAACACATATACTCAAAAGCAAAAGAAAAGGGGCCACCCTCTACGACAAGGGGGCAGACGGGCCTGGGGCCGAGACCGCGTGGAGCCTACCCGTCTTGTGATGAGCCGCAAAATGGCGGCGGTGCCCCGACTCCGCGCTCCTCCGCGGGTTTCGTTGGCACTGCTTGGAATGGGGTGGGAACGGGGCCCCCGTTTCGCACTATCTCAGCGCGGGGGGAAAAAAAGGGGGGGTTGTTGATGCTCTGGGGAAAGAGGATAGCTGGCCTGCTTGGGTCCCGCGACGAGCGACTCCACTGCGACCTCGACCACGTTCCCGGCTTCCCCTCTCTGCAGCTCCCCGACAGACTCCGAACCCCGACAGACCGACTCTCCTCCAGACTCCGAACCCCAGCAGACCGACTCTCCTCCAGACCCGTCTTGACTGCTGCTGCCACACTTCGCCGTCGCCACACCTCTCCAACTCGCCCGAGCCCGAAACAGAAACTGACTGAATTCACCCCGCGCTCAGCGCTTCATAGTGCGGCAAGAGAACCCATATGCAAATTTCCGGATCAGGATGAGCTCGGGGGCGGAGCCACGCTCGCCCATTGGACGGAGGAAAAGTGGGCGTGAACCTCCCCTGATCCTCGAATTTGCATATATCGATTCAACTCCGACGCGCCTGGAGGCGGGGCCAAATCGCCCCGCGCTCACTGATAGGACGGAACAGAAGTGGGCGTGTATCATTCCTGATCCGACTTTTCCTCGGAAAGGCCGCTTTTTGCACCCGCGGCTCAGCGTGCGTCCCGCACGAGGCCAGGCCAGCCTGACGCTCGGCGTTCACAAGTGGCGCGCGAACGGCCGCAGAAGGAGAGGCGAAGGTGGTGGAGCACCTAAAGTCGCGGTGATGGCCATGGCGACGCTTGGAATGGCGGTGATGCGATGTTTACGGGAGCGAGCCGTGACGGTAAAGGTCGTGGCTGTTGGCGTTGTTGTTGTTGTTGTTGTTGTGAAGCGGCGTTGCGGTTGGTGGTTGTTGTGTGATGGCGGTTGAGACGTGGTTGGTTCAAAATAAAGATAGAACAGAAAAACGGCTATCTTAAAGGGTCGCAGCCCGTACAAATCACATTTATTCCCTCTAAACAATGGGTTTTGGGCTAACTACACATGTACTTACAGAGATATCTCACCTACAGGACCTGAAAGGTGGTTTGCGAATTTCTTCAACCACAACAATATGTATGCTGTATCGTCCGCAAAACAATGATGACTCCATTTACACCTCACTAACCAAAAACATGTACCAACTTCTATCCTCTCATCCGAACTCTCTCTTTCTCATATGCTGTGACTTCAATTGTCATCATGCCACTTGGCTGGGTGTGGGTACCTCTCTCACCTGCCATGGCACTTCAACAAAAGACTTCCGTGACTCATTGGGACTGACTCAATCAGTCAACTTCACGACCCGGATCTCAACCAATGGTACTCCATCTCTTCTGTATCTGATTTTGATAAATTTCCCTGAAAATATCTGCTGTTCTTCCTCCGCTCCAATCTGTTCTGACCACGTTCTTGGCAAAGTGGACATCTCTCTGGCTGTTATTAGAGAACCACTTCAGCACCGTTGAGTCTGGCATTTCACTCAGGCTGACTGGCAGGGTCTCCAAGCAGCCATCAAACTTCCAGACTGGTCTCCCATCGCTACTTCCTCCAACATCAACTCGTCCTGGGAATTCTTTCAAAGAAACTTTTTTTTTTTCTCTCTCTGTCTCTCTCTCTCTCTCTCTCTCTCTCTGTCTCTGTCTCTCTCTCTCTCTCTGTCTCTCTCTCTCTCTCTCTCTGTCTTTCTCTCTCTGTGTCTCTCTCTCTCTCTGTCTCTCTCTCTGTCTCTCTCTCTGTCTCTCTCTCTCTCTCTGTGTCTCTCTCTCTCTCTCTCTCTCTCTCTCTCTCTCTCTGTCTCTGTCTCTGTCTCTGTCTCTGTCTCTGACACACACACACAGACACACACACACACACACACACACACACACACACACATACACATACACATACACATACACATACACATACACATACACACACAGATTTATCCCCTCTCTTCTTCAGTTGTCCTACCCTTCCTCCTGCCCCTTGGTTCCCTGAAGCTTGTGGCGAAGCAGTTGTCCTGAAACAACTTGCCTTTGCCTCATGGATAGCAAACCCAACTGAGGGTAATCTCAGTTCCTTCCATAAAGCTCGGAACAAGTGTGTGTCTACCCTCAGGAGAGCCAGAAAACAACATCTTTCTCACCTCAAGTCTGAACTCTGAAACCTCTCTCCCTCTTCCAAATCCTGGTGGCATCTAATGAAGTCTCTTTCTGGTGTGTGTTCCCCCTCCATCCCCTCCCTTACCTCAAATGGCCACACTGCTGATACCGCACGTGAAAAGGCTGAATGCCTAAACTAGGTGTTTGCATCTAAATCTTGCATCCGAAACCCATCGCTTTCTGCACCCACCTTCCCAGTCACACCCACCTATCCCTGGACTCTCTGTCCTTTTCTTTTGACAAAGTGGAGAGCTTACTGTCAAACCTCGACTCAGATTCTGCAACCAGTCCAGACGGCATCAGCTCACGTGTCCTAAGTACAGCTCCTCTGTTCTTGTTCACCCTCTCTCTGTTCTATTCCCCCTCTCATTTGCTCAAGGTCATCTGCCATCTGCTTGGAAATCAGCAAACATTACTGTCCTGCATAAAAGGTACAAAAACAGATCCCGGCAACTACAGACCAATCAGCCTTCTCCCAATCATCAGCAAGGTTATGGAATCCATCATCGTTTCAGACATTAAATCTTTCATCTTCTCCAATGGCTTGATTTCCGATCATCAATTTGGATTCATACCAGGTCACTCTACCCTGGATATGCTGCTTCTGCTCTCCCATCAATGGATGGAGGTCCTCAATGCCAGACATGAAATCAGAGCTCTATCCCAAGACATATCGCGTGCTTTTGATACGGTCTGGCACACTACCCTGCTCACCAAACTCTCTTCCTGTGGTATCCAAGGCCATCTCCACTCATGGCTCGCAGACTTCCTCTCCTGTCGCAGCCAACGTTTGACCGTAAATGGAGTTCTCTCATCCCCTCTTCCTGTCCAGGCTGGAGTTCCTCAAGGCAGCGTTCTGGCCCCTGTTCTTTTTCTGGTTTTCATCAATGATCTCTCCGACTCTCTGGAAAATCCTCTTTATCTCTTTGATAATGACTCCACCCTGTGCCGTACCATCTGTCACCCCCAAGACCAGCAAGCCACAGCATCTTCGCCCTTTGCAGATCTGGATAAAACCACAAACTGGTCCATCATGTAGAACATATCTTTCAATCCTGATAAATCTCACACTCTCACTATGTCTCTCCGAAAGGACCGTTTAGAACCCCCCCCCCCCATCTACTTTCTCAACAATCCTCTGGAAGAAGTCCTTTCATTTAAGCTTCTGGATCCCACTATCTGCTATGATCTTTCCTGGGAAAGCCAAATTTCCAACCTGGCCACCAAAGCCAGTCGCCGAGTGGGAATCCTCTGTCGTGCAAAGTCCTTCCTCAGCCCACCTGAACTCCTGATCACATACAAAGCTTTCATCTGCAGCCTGATGGAGTACAGCTCTCCCTTCTGGGCTGGTGTTCCTGCCTCTCACTTTTCTCGGCTTCACACCTTGGAAACTAAGCCATTTAGGCTCATTGGTATCTCCCGCAATGAGGCTGAGTCTTTGGGCCTCTCACTCTCTCACCGCAGGCAGGTCAGTGGTCTTTCTGTCTTCTACCATCTCCTGTCCAGTCTTGCCCCCCATGCTCTGTCTGTGATACTGTTATAGATTCGGCGGTGGGGGGATTCACACCCCACTCCAGACACCAAATGTTGAAGATTCTGCGTCACTTAACAGCACCGCCGTCTCAGGGGTTATAACGCCAGCTAGTTCGGCACAGGTCTCGGGTCACGTGCTAAGATCACGATACCAAAGTACACCTGGGCCTTACCAGTTGGGGATATAGACCCAGACTACAGACTGGGTTTGTCAGAGACCTAGCGAAGTCTGCCAGTCCGTAACCATTTTGGTTTTAAATACAAATCGAGCGGATTGTTCCTCAGCGCGGCACGAATAAATTCAAGGCGGCAACTTTCATATGAATCAGCAAATTTTATTGGGGACACATCAGAGAAACACGACACAAGCAAACCATTCACAAACGTTATCATTCATCTATAACCCGCTCCTAACTAGGGAGCTACGGATATGGGTTTCGAAGGGAGCCCTAGTGAAATAAACCTTAGGCATGGCCAACATGCAGACAAGACACGGAGTACTTGGTGATGCTTCATGGACGAGAGGAAAAGTGTTGAAGGCATGAATGCGGCTTGTGAGAAGCCGATGGTGTCGGATTCGAGCGCCCAAGCTCGAGCATGCAGTGTGGCAAGATGGCGGCGACGGCCTCCTTTTTGTCGGCATCGCTCATGCACGCAGCCTCGGCGCATCCAGCCCCTCGAAGGTCGACCGCACAAGAGAGAAAGATCTATGGTGTGTTCCAGCTGGTTTCTCACAAGGTCCAGTATGCGAATCCAGGCCTGGCCCGTACACCAGACTACGCCAAATCTGGGTGTTGGTCTCTGCAGGTGGATCGATGGGATGGAAAGACGCGACGCGTCGAGCCGTGCAGGGAGTCAGGACAGTCAGAGGCTCCGTGACTGGACTCAGGATGAACCTGTGGAGCTCCTGCAGGCTGGATCCATGGCTGAGGAGGAACAGCCGACCACACCACTCCTCATCACGCAGATCGCCGACTCACCAAGCAGTTCCTCCCTTGCCTTTCGGAGCGGGCTTTTTCCGGACCCCTCCGGGGACCCGTGATTGGTCCATCGTTCGAGATTGCAGCAGCTCTCTGCCAATGGGCTGCCGGCACGTCTTGTTGACTGTGAGGATGCATGGTGGGGGCTGGTTAAGAGGGGGCCAGGAAGAAGAAGACGCCTCTCAGTACACCACCACTGTATGAACAATGGACAGCCTATGACACCTCCCGACACACGTGTAACATCCGATTACCAAACAACCTGGCTAAACATGCATTTAAGGGGGTATCTGGGCTAATCCTATATTTAATAACCCACTAAGGGCCCATTTCCGCAACACTACGCCCCCCCCGCCATATTTCTGCAGGGCGCTCAAGGTCCGCCAACAACTCCCTTCTGGTAAAACTACCAAAATCATGAATCGCTGCTCACCTTCGCTCTTTCATTCCTCTTTTTTCTTGCCTTTGAAATAAACCCACACTATCTTCAATCCCATTCTTCTCTCCAGGCCTTCAAAACAGCTGTTCATCACCACCTCTTATCTTTTCCCATCCAAAACCTCGATCTTTTCTACCCCCATTAATCCACCCCAAACTCACCTCCTTCAAATTCCCTGCTTTCCTTCCTGAAAGTCCCTGTAATGTCCATCTCTTATACCCCATGTTCCCCACCCATCCCTCTCCCTTCCACAGAGCTTCTCGTGTCTCTGTTCCCCACTGTTTTGTCCTTCCCTCTCTGCCCCTCGTCTCAATCCCCCCCCCCACTGCTGTGCGTTGTGTGTTTGCTCTCATACGAGCCTCGTCAATGTATACAAAGAAAAAAAATCGTGTAGTCAGACTAAGTACAAATTATTGGATGGCTGTGCCTGTTTTTAAATATTTCCATAATCCTCCATCACACACAAACACACCGCCGCCCAAAAGGTGTAGTTTGCATGAGTTACATTAACACCAGTATGGTACGTCACTGTTTCTGCCATAATTGCTTTATCAAGAGGACAAAATGTTCAATATGTAATTTTTGTTTTTAAAAAAAGAAAATAATATATACTCACGACTTGATGTCAAAGGACACCACACCTACAAGAATGCTAAAAACGTCATTTAACAATTATTTGCAGGGATAAAAGGAAACAATGCAAGAAATAAAATGAGAAGGAAGTTAGAAAACAAATGAAAGAAGAAGAAAAAAAAATAGCACAAGCACAGGAGGAGAAGGTTGTTTGCATAAATTCCACACATTTGACTGTATAATGATTAAATGAATCAGTCAAAAAGAAAAACGCTGGCAAGGGGAGGTGCACATATTCCTGAGCTGGAGTAAGAATTGTAAAAACACGAGATGGGGTGGAGGGGATCGTGGTGGGGGAGTGAGGGAGGGGGGTGGTTGGGTCTTGCCCTCCAAGAAGATAATTTTTAGTCCTGTATATATTTCATTTCCTGCTAGGCTTTCGGTGCATTCCTCATGTCTGTGTTAACAAGCCTTTTTGATAAGTTGTGGTATTGACATGCCAGGACGAAACTAATTTTATATAACCAGAACACTTGAAGTACAGAAACATCAATCAAAGCAAAGAAACACCTATTCTTCTCCGAAAAAAATGAACTGAGAAGGTTTCTCAAGACAGGGATGAAAATACATTTTTATTCATGAGAGAGGATTACAAGATTCCCCAATGTTGTGATCATGCAAAATAATGACGGGGTGGGTCTGCCCCATCCACAAAGTAACGATGGGGTGGGTCTGCCCCATCCACCTCCCCGATGACAAACCTTGTTTGGATGTTGGAGTGTGCTTGTTGGATGTTAAGAATGATTGCTGGAAACCTTCAGACCTTATTGGCAAATTGAAAATATTTTCAAATCCAAGATGAAAATCGTTTTGAAATAAAGTAGATATCACAGGCTAATGTTTGCTTTGTGACACCAAAGAACATATGCAGGGAAACAAGTAAAACTCGAGCAGGATATCTCATTTGAGATGGTACAAGAGGAAGACAACACCTTTTGTTCCATACTTCGAGCATGACGTACTTGTGGTAAATCAAATGTCTTCAGAAACTTCTAATTTTTTTTAAAGGAAAGAGTTTCGTGAGTGCACTCAACCTTCAGATTATTGAACGTAAAATAATCTTTGAGACCCAGATCCACATTGCACTGCCATCCAAACACCATGGAACCATTCCATTTTGGCGAGGAAGCACCAGAATAGCCCTGAGACGCCTAGAGGCTATATCTGCAGCTTGCTTTTTGAATTATGAGGGAAGTGAAGCCATTTTACGATGCTGGTCACTGACTGCAGAACACAACCAAGGTGGCTTTAAGTTAGAACTCCAGTTATCACTCAAATCCAGAAATTTATCATTGGCCTGTGCTGGCTCAGAAGGGAGTCGGCGAAGGCCATGAAATTAGATATTATCATTTTGTCCACGCTTATGAAGTATACATTCTCCCTTCCAGTTTTAAGTGCAATAAACTTTGATTATCTAGATTTCTAGCCTGGTGTTGGCTTAATGGTTAAAGTGGCTGGTTTAAGATCTTAGGGTTTTGAGTTGCAGCCCCCATCATGCTGTTAAAACAACATGAGATGGGTTGATTCAGCCTGTCATCCTTCCGAGGTCGGCAAAATGAGTACCAGCTTACGAGTGCAATAAGCGCCTTGATGTTAGCAAAGTGTGGTAAGTAACAATTGTTATTCCTAAGTTAGTCATAAAATTGAGAAATCCATGAAATTTTAAAAAAGAAAAAATAAAGAAGAAAAGTATGAATGATGGGAGAAGAGGGAAAGGGAAATGGGAAATATATTTCAGCAGATTGGTGGAAGGGGAAAGAAGGGAATGGTCAACTCGTTTATAGAACACCACACAGGTGGGAAAGGGAAGGAGCAGATCTGAACTTCCACCATACTTGCATAAGCAATAATACGAGTTTGAGGGCAGTTCACGGTTACTTTGACAATTTATTGGAGACAATGTGTACTCCAATTGACGTGACCAGCGTACTTCATCTGCTGCAGGTTGAAAGCCTATTCAGATCTATTCTATTCTATTCAACGCAATTAGATGCCATTGAACTTGAGTACATTTTTCAATTTGATCTCTCAATCTGATTTTTGACATACTTCTCTTTCTTACAAGCCCTTCTCTGGGTTCCCAGTTTGAAATGATTGTGGTTCACCAGTAACCCGTTTGTTTTGCTGTGTCAGGCTAACTTCTTTTAAATAAAAAAATATCCAAATAATAGATAACAATAATAATAATTGGACAAATTTTTCTACTTCTCTTTGAGGCCATAACCTGATTCTGTTTGAAGTCATGGATTTTACAATCAGCCCAATAAATGGATAATTTCGGGATTTGTATGAACTCGTGAAAATCCATGAACATTGCACACATTTGGAGGTTTGTCCATGGAAGTGCCTTGTCGAGATATCGGGCTGATTCTGATTTCACATGCACTTATTGCAACACATGTTAGTGCCCCCAAAACATGACAAAACTGTCTTTCCCACTGACATGCCACCAATATCCTTACAGTTTTTAAACAGTTTACACCAAGGGGCCTTCAAAGTCATTCAGTTTGGGATAATATATGGAAGCCATTCAAATTGGAACATTGTTTTCAACTTGTGCAACTAATCGACTTCACACATAACCTGCAAATCTTCTTTTAAATTTTGTTGTTTATTTTTTCAAATGTCATTTGTTACAAAGCAGCAAACCTTCACGTTTGGATTTTATAATTGTGACAAGTGATCAACTGCAAGGATGTGTTAAATCATTATTTTACATTTTTAGCTTTGTTATGCCCTTTCTGTAGTGATGCAAAAGTTTCACAAAAAAACAAACAAACTTGTACTTCTGACCAACCTTCCAACAATACAACAATTAACTTCATGCCTGCAGCACAACTCGTTTGGACATGAATCGTGAATGTTTCAGGCCATGTTTTCACTATGAATACAAACCATTTATCGTACATGTGAGCGATTTAACAAGTTAGTTGTTATCCTCAATAGTAATTATTTGATTGCATATTTGCTAAACCTGTGTGTGAGGACATCCAACAGGCTTGGCAGGGGTGTTGCTTCAGGCCAGGAAGCCAAACTGAGTTCACGAAACGATATAATATTGACATGGTGATGGAATGAACTAACTTTATACATACACCTGTTCATGTTTTGTTTTTAATCCCCTCTTGACTTTGCAGAGACTGTACTGGCTCATCAGGATTACGCTGAGCCTTTTCATCGGTCTTGTTATAATCGGTAAGTGCCATAAGAACTTGTGTTTATGATTAATAACCAGGGAATTTGTTCCTACCGTGTACAAAGCAAAGCACCATGACAGATGAGATGGCTGTCCCATCCGCACTTCCTTGTGGATATTATAAAAATTTAATGGTATATCATGTAAAATGATTTCGGCCAATAGAGCTGTGCTTATATCCTCCCGACAACTATCAGGTTTATAACGAGACTAGCTTTGTCTGACGTTGTACTACTTTATGAATCTCTCCAATGACATCTGAGCAATCGAACAAAGCACATGATCACAGGTATTTAAACATTTTGACCCCAAAACAAACGCCATTCTTCAGTGTACTACAAATTATGCATTATTTGCCTTTTTGTTTTTTTTCAAGAAAACTTCCTGAAGGTTTTTGCAGGTGGTACTGTGTGTAGTACACCTTCAGGCTTCCTCAATAATCATTTCTTTAACTTTTATTGTGAGTGAAGTAGCTTTCATGTAAAATTAAATTTAAACATGCATTTCAATAAAATTGACATTATCAAAGCTTTTAGACTTGCACTCCTCAGGATAAAACCACAAAGATGGGATTACCTGATTGGGGGAACCACAAAGCATCATGAATGAGTAGGCGGAAATGAACCATCATGAATAATGAACTGGTGGAAACTTAATGCTAATTATCTGACGGCAAGTTGCAAGGGGGGGGGTGGTGGTGGTTGTGGTGGTGGTGGTGGTTTTCATGATGACTCAAAGTTGACTGTGATGGAGTTGCCACACAGTCAAGCCATCAAAGTCAGAATAGATATAAAGTTCGGACAAATTATTTTTGTCTCCAAAGAATAGGGTTGGTTGACCTGATGAATGTGGCCTCCATTGCACGGAGGTGAGCGAAACTGCGTCCTCTAATCAGGATTTTAAACCATCCGATACGATATTTCTCTGCACACTGAGGATTATTCAGTAAATGGTGACCAATTGCGGAGGCACAGGGAATAGTTGTCGTACGATGTACATTATCACAAGCCCGAGTTGATTGTCTCTGTTCGGATGACTGACCCTGTCTGATCCCCAAAGGGACGTGTTGTTCAATGCGATCCTTCAATCTTAAAGATGTGCGCCCCACATACCCACCATAACACTGGCACTGAAATTCATAAATAATCTTACTTGTATGATAGGTGGGCAGAACTTCTTTTTGGACTGACGGAAGCAACTGGCGGGTAGTTAAAATCACTCGTGGTTGAACCGCATAGTAAGAATGGAACACTGTCTGTTTGATCTGGTTTTCAAACCGTTAAGACTCTTTGCCTTTCCAAGATAGACGTATGTATACCAGACATTTACCAGGTCCGATTATAGGATTATTTGGTGGGTTCAGGAATTTGTGTATATATCTATTGATGATCTGTTCAGGATACTCATAATCAAGAAGCATAGTCTTGACGGTATCATTTTCAGCATGGGGTTTATCTGTGGGGCAGATCTTTCTTGCTCTATTGACCAAGACACCAATCAATCCAATCTTGTATCTTGAGGAACTATAAGAGTCCCACCTGGTACACTATCCGGTTAAAAAAGACTTACGGTAGATTTTGGTTTTATCAGCATCGGCCGATTTCTCAATGAAGACATTCAAGAAGGGAAGTACGCCGGAGTGTTCCATCTCTGAGGTGAACCCTCGCGATGGATGGAGAGAGTTCAGGTATGCTAAGAAGACTTTACATGCTGAGGTTGACTCAAAGACAGCGAAGATGTCATCCACGTACCAATAATAGACGGAAGGGGGTTGAACTCCAGGATGTGGATCTGCAAAAGCACGTTTTTCACAGTATCCTTTTCTTTTTCACAAAGATGTTTGCCAAGACGGGACCAACAGGGGGTCCCATCGCTACACCATCGATCTGAGTGTACATCGAATCATTAAAACTGAACTCGACAAGAACGGGTTGCCATATTCATTCATTCAAAGACAGACAGACTCAGAGATCGGTGGAGGTGTCAAGTCAGTATGATACAGAAGTTGCGTGCAGATTTCAATCATTTATCACAGTCTATTCCTGACAGCAGGAAGGAATCCACAATTACATGTTCTGAGATACTGCCCAGTGCTGGCTGCAATAGTTCACATAACCATCTGACAAGTTCATGCTGTGCAGAGTTAATGAATATTTCTCTCCAGTCTTCTTGCTGAGGAATATGGAAGAGGCACACTTAAAATGTGTGAGGATAATAACAAAAAATGGAGTGGCACGGAAGGAGGGGAGGACACAGATCACTGTCTCTGACCATGCAGGCTCCATTCGCTAAAAAGCCTGAAATATCTTTCTGGTGGGTGTGGCTGGCTGACTTCCTTCTTCGCTCCTGGTTTTCATGAGATGTGCATCACAACACATGACATCAATATGTTGACATCATGGAGTAAAAGCAGCTTATGAAAAATTCCAAGCCTGAAAAAAAAGGTGGAAAAAAAAGCAAACAGCCAAACATTTGAATTATTGTGTGAACACACATTTTACTGAACCTTGCTGCAAATAAAGTAGGAAACATTTTTACATTCATAATCACATAGCATCAACTTGGTCTGTAACAGGGACGACTTCATTTTGAATGCACATTGAAATATTTGCAGATAAAACAGGGCATTGAGCAATGTAAAGCTTCACTGGGAACATGATACATGTATTGAAGTAGATATGATAATAAATGATCTACATTGAAACAGATCTATATTATTATACTACTACTACTACTACTACTACCACTACTACTACTACTACTACTACCACTACTCCCACAACCACACACACCAAGAATAAAAGGGAAAGAATGCTTCAAAGGATGGAGGATATTATATATCGTCGAGGGAAGGGTGTGAGGGAGGGGATGAAGTTATTACCTCTTCCACCGAAGGTTATGTTTTCATCTGTCTATCTGTCAAGATAGCAACAGAGGTACAGACAAGGCAGCAGCATCCAAGGCCCCCAAAAGGATTTTTTTTGCATACATTGTCAAGGCTCGTATGAGAGCTATCACACAATGCACAACAAGGGGGGGGGGAGGCATGAGACAGGAGGGACAGGAGAGGGAAGGACAAAACAGTGGGTAACAGAGACATTCGGAGATCTGTGGAAGGGAGAGGGATGGGGCGGGGAACACGGGGTATACAAGATGGACATTACAGGGACTTTCAGGAAGGAAAGCAGGGAATTTGAAGGAGGTGGATTTGGGGTGGATTAATGGCGGTAGAAAAGATCGAGGTTTTGGATGGGGGAAAGTAAGAGGTGGTGGTGAACAGCTGTTTTCAAGGTCTGGATGGAAGAATTGAATTGAAGAGTTTATTCCAAAGGGAGGAAAAAGAGGAATGAAAGAGTGAAGGTGAGCCGTGATTCGTGATTTTGGTAGTTTAGGGGGGGGTCTGAACGGTCCTTTTGGAGAGGCATAGTGAGAGTGTGAGATTTGTCAGGATTGAAAGACATGTTCCACGTGTTGGACCAGTTTGTGATTTTATCCAGATCTGCACTGAGCGAAGAAGCTGCGGCTTGTTGGTCTGAGGGATGACAGATGGTATGACAGAGGGTGGAGTCATCAGCAGAGAGATAAAGAGGATTTTCCAGAGAGTCGGAGAAATCATTGATAAAAACCAGAAAAAGAACAGGGCCCAGATCGCCACCTTGAGGAACTCCAGCCTGGACAGGAAGAGGGGGTAAGAGAACTCCATTAAGAGCCACATGTTGTCTGCAACAGGAGAGGAAGTCTGTGAGCCATGAGTGGGGATGTCCTTGGACACCATTGGAAGAGAGTTTGGTGAGCAGGGCAGGATGCCAGACCATGTCAAAAGTACGCGATATGTCCAGGGATATGGCTCTGATTTTATGTCTGGCATTGACAACCTCCATCCATTGTTGGGCGAACAGAAGCAGCATATTCAGGGTAGAGTGACCTGGTCTGAAACCAAATTCATGAACAGAAATCAAGCCATTGGAAAAGAGGAAGGATTTAATGTCTGAAGCGATGATGGATTCCATAAACTTGCTGATGATTGGGAGAAGGTTGATTGGTTTTTGAGGATTTGGAGGAGGGAGAGAGGTTTGAAAGTTCAGACTTGAGATGAGAAAGATGTTGTTTTCTGGCTCTCCTGTGGGTAGACACACTTGTGCAAAGCTTTATGGAAGGAACTGAGATTACCCTCAGTTCGCTTTGCTTTCCATGAGGCAAAGGCAAGTTGTTTCAGGACAACTGCCTCGCCACAAGCTTCATTGAACCAAGGGTGGGAGGAAGGGTAGGACAACTGAAGACGAGAGGGGATAAATCTGTGCATGAGGGAGAGCAAGTTTCTTTGAAAGAATTCCCATGACGAGCTGATGTTGGAGAAAGTAGCGATGGGAGACTAGTCTGGAACTTTGATGGCTGCTTGGAGACCCTGCCAATCAGCCTGAATGAAATGCCAGACTCGACGGTGCTGAGGTGGTTCTCTAATAACAGCCAGAGATGTTTACTTTGACAAGGACGTGGTCAGAAGAACCAAATGCATTTTTTTTTCTTCTGATATTTTCAGGGAAATTTGTCAAAATCAGATCCAGAAGAGATGGAGTACCGTTGGTTGAGATCTGGGTCGGGCAGTTGACCGATTGAGTCAGTCCCAATGCATCTCAGAAGTCTTTTGCTGAAGTGTCATGGCAGGTGAGAGAGGTACCCATACCCAGCCAACTGGCAAGATGACAATTGAAGTCGCCACATATGAGGAAGAGAGAGAGTTCAGATGAGAGGATAGAAGTTGGTCCATGTTTTTGGATAGTGAAGTGTAAATGGAGTCATCACTGTTTGGTGGACGGTACAACATAAACATGAGGTGGGAATGGAGGGGAAGCCGTAGCCAAAGGTATTCCTGGGGGTGTGGGGGAGTGAGGGTAGTGCGTGGAGAGTGAGGAATATAATCTTTGATGAATAGATCAACTCCTCCACCAGGACGAGACTCAGGTCTGTCATACTGGAGGAGGGAGTAACCAGGGAGAGATACGAGGGAGTCAGAGACATATTGAGGGAGGAAAGTTTCTGTTCGGCAGATTATATCTGGTTTGTCAGTTGCAACCTGTATGGAAATATCTGTCAGGTTTGAGCGAAGGCCCCGGATATTTGAGGTCCACACTGTTCATGAAGAGGGAGGGGAGGAGGCTTTGGATGCAGGGGAGGGGAAGGGTAGGACAAGGGCGGAGGTAGAGAGGGGAGGTAGAGCGAGTTGTTGAAAGAGTGTGGGCAATTGCAGAGGGGTTCAGGGAGGGGGCCAGATGAGGAGGAGAAAAGGCTCTGTGGTTTTGGGTTGAGGTACAGTGGGGAGTAATAAGAGAGGGGGCAGAAGGCAGTTGAGGATTTAAGGAGGTGGAGTGATGAGATGGAGGAGAGAGGCCAGTGGAAGGAGGCAGCTTTGTGGATGAGAGGGGGTGGGGGAACTTTGAGAAGTGTGAGTGAGGGGTGAATGGTGGGAGAAGGGTGGGGGGGGAGAGTGGAGGGAGAACAGTGAGGGGGGAGTTTTTGAGAAAGGTGATGGGGAGGCTTGGAGAGGGAAGAGTGTGATGGTTGCTTTGAGAGGGAGGGTTGAGAGGGGTGAGTTGGCATTGAAGTTGGAAAAAAAGAATGGTTGATGGAAAGCGAACATTCATAGCAAACTGGGTTTTTATTTTTACTTCAGAAATGCAACTTACCACAATTCTTGAGGGATTCAATGAAGGCGAATTAAGAGAATGGAGAGAAGAAACGTTGTAACAGTTGGACTTTTAAGACAAGGTATGAAGGAAAGGTCGAATTGAGAGCAGTCTGTTGAAATCGAAAAAGAGTCGTGAATTATGATGGAGTAATGAGAACCACACGTGTGAAAGAGGAAGATGAAGCATTATAAGAGAGGATTTTTATAATTATTATTCGTATTATTATTATTATTATTATTTTTGATAGAGATTGCATCAGGTGAGGTTAGCCTGGTGTTGGCGTAGTGGTTAGGGTGGCGGCGTGGGATCCAAAAGGTCCTGAGTTCAAGCCCCGTTGGCCGCTTGAATTAATACACCAGGAGGTTGACTCAGCCTGTCATCCTTCCGAGGTCGGCGAAGTGAGTACCAGTGTGCTGGGCCCGGTGTATGCCCCGGTTAGAATAGGTGTACCATATCCCTGTGTCGTAAGAGGCGACCAGGGTTGCGTCATGAAGGGCATCCGGCGTAAAAACTGAGCCAAATCAGTATGCGGATCATACAGATGATCCGCTGTGGCGACCCCTAACGGGAGCAGCCGAAAGAAGAAGAAGAAGATTGCATCAGGTGAGGTGAGGGAAAGGTTGAATAAAAAATCGTGAGATGAATGGCGAATATGGATCGGTAAACACAGAGGGTGGAACCAGATCACGTGGATGTGGGAGGTGTACAGTTAAAAGTGAATTTAGTTATTGTTATTTATAAAAATAAGGATTGTGTAAGATTTGGAAAAGGAAAGGTTGAAGTAAAATCGTGGAGGTGTATGGAGAATTTGGATCGGTAAACGCAAAGTGAAGCTGAGTGAATGATTCCATTTTGGTGAAGATCCGGATTGTGATACTCGAATTTTTCAAGCGATTCTTCACCATTGAGAGATAGGACCAAAAACGATATATTACCCAATATCTCAAAAAGTTATGCACTGATTCGGACAAAACTTGGTAGACCGGAAGGGTGTGTGACAAGGATGAACTGGTTCGATTTTGGTGAAGATCCGAATCCGGATGCAAGATTTATTTTTTAATTTTTTAAATGATTCTTCACCAATGAGCGTTGGGGCCAAAAACAATATACAGCATGATATCTCAAAAGGTTGTGGACAGATTCGGACGAAACTTGGTAGATGAGTTGGGAAGGTGACAAGAACAAGCCACTTCAATTTTAGACGTCCAGTTCCAGATCCAGCCTTTCAGTGGGATACTACACGAACTGTTCAGCCTGGCAGAGGCATGCGCTCTACTGAGTTCCATTCTAGTATTTAATTTGCTCTCATATTGGCAAAATTGGACCCCAACCCATCCCCCCCTCCCACAGATCTCTTAATGTCTATTCTCCACTGTTTTGTACTTCCCTCTCCCGCCCCTTTTGTCTCCTGCTCCTTTCTTGTACATTCTGTGTTAGCTCTTCTTCGAGCCTCGACATTGTACACAAAAAAACCTGTTTGCAGACACGAATTTTCGCTATGACTGGGAGACCGGAGGTGTGGAGACGGAGATAAACTACCGAGCTGCTGAAAGGCGGACAATCCGCGCCCACGTGGGCATGATTGTGTCGTTTACCGGAATCAATGTCACGCTTCGAGGTGAGAAATTTACTTGCACTTTTCATCCTCTTTCATGGTTCTTGCACAAATATCACGACCAACTCAATATTGTAATGTACCTGTGATGTTCTGGTCATGAGAACATGCCAGCAGAGTACCCACCCTCTGGGCGATCTTGTTCCAAGCATGCAACACATTCTTCTGAAGCTTAGCTATATTTAGGTGGTGGATCGGCAAATGACAGCTCTGTGTTGGCAAAAAAAAACAACCCATGAAGTTATGTACATGAAACAAAAACTTGTTTCCTGTCGATGATTCAAAGTACCTCACTGTACTGGAAAACATGGGGACAGAAATACTGCACTGTAAATGGTGAAGACTTGCAATGTCCTCCCCCCACCTGAATGAGGCGCGACACGATACACATTCACATGGATAATTTGCGTCCCCTCCCCCCCCCCCCAAGACCACCAGCAATTATAAAAACACCCCTATACACGAATTGGGGTCATGCCGATCCGATGTAGCATGTCTGGATGGAATCGGCCCACAACTGTCGGAGGAGCAGCACGACAAACAAACACCAGTCCATTAATTATAGTAAGATCAGGTCAGGTCAGGTACAGAAGGATGCACCAGAGCAGCGCGTCACTGCGTCCAATTTCCGTCGGTACTCCAGGGGCCTCCGTCTGGCCATCCCCCAGGCAGATGCCAGGCCCATCCCCATCTCCTTGAGATGCTGAGCAACCTGCTGCAACCATGAAGCACATGGTCGGCACATTGGCCTCCTCTACTCACTCGCTGAAAGAATCTTGTGAGGAGGATCAGCATCAGGAAAATGAGCCACATATCCATGCAGCCGCGACTGATGCTCACGGATTATGCAGGTAACAAGTATCATTTGAGTCTCTCTCAGCAACCGCTTGCTGGACACAAAGTCCGACCAGTGATAGCCAAGGATTCTCCGAAGAGACCTGGAACCAAAGGAAGTAATTAAGTCTCCATCTCAGATCCCTGGTCAGAGTCAAAGTCTTACATCCGCAGAGCAAGACTGGCGACACCAAGGACCTAAAGACCCAGACTTTTGTCCTCCTGCATAGGTACCGACAGCTTGATAACCCATGATCCAGTGAATCTATGACTCCCCAGGACCGACCCAGATGTCAAGTGACCTCTTGCTCAAAACCAGCAGACACATGAATATTACTGCCAGGGTAAGCAAATCTCTCTGTGACCTCAACATCCTCACCACAAAGAGGTACAGACAACATAGCAGCATCCAAAATGTCACCGAAAGCCTGGATCTTGGTTTTGACCAAGGAAACCCATAATCCCAGTGGCTCAGACTCCTCAATCAGCACCTCGAGGGACCCAAAAGGATATCCAGAGTCTCCGCAAAGATGACTGCATCATGTGTGAAATCAAGGTCAGAGATCTTGACATTCCCAAATGATGCACCACAGCTTGAACTCTCCGATATCCTCACCAGAATCCAGTCCATACAAGTGCTGAAAAGTGTGGAGACCAGTACACACCCCTGAAGAACTCCAGTATCAAACTGGAAATAAGTCAGAGATGGTATCACCACATCTCACAGCACTTTCAGTGCCAGAGTATAGTTCAGACATCAGATTGATCAGTTTTGGTGGCACCCTACGAAGACCATGAAACCTCCAGAGGGCATGCCGATTCACTGAATCAAATGCATTGGAAAGGTCAACATAGACAGACTGCTGGCAGCCCCTGCCAAAACTCTCATCTGCGTTCAGTGACGACCCGAAGAGCAAGGATACTGTCAATCTTTGACCACTTTGGTGTGAAGCCTGACTGCTCTGGGTGCTGGTGCTCAAGCAGATGGTGGCGAACCCCATCAAAAATTATCCGAGCAAAGACCTTGCTGGGCACTGAGAGCAGTGCCACCCATCGGTAGTTGTTGCAGTCCCAGCGATCACCCTTCCCGTTCCAGAGAGGGACAACAAGGCCCCTCTTCCATTCAGTTGGGATGATGCCTGTGTTCCAGGTAGAGCACAGAACTGCATGCAATGACACGAGTACAATATTTCCAACAGCCTTGAGAAGTTCAGCATGGATGCCACAGATCCCAGGAGCTTTATCCCATTTCAACCAGTTCACTGCAGCCTGTTTCCACAAAAAAAGTGGATCACAGTTGATTGGGGGGTCAGTTGGGCACAGTTACACCCCTGAAATCCAACTCAACAGCTGGTGGATCAGCCTGGTAAAGCTGCTCAAATTAACCGGCCCAGAGGGCCTTCACTTCGGACTTCTCTGTCAAGAGCCCATGACCCTCCACTCTAACTGCAGTACACCAAGTTACGGGCTTGGAGGAATGCAATGTGCATATTCCCCTGTAAGCAGGACGAGAATCACCTTACCACAGGTGATGCTCTACCCCCTCACAGATTCCTCGCACATAACCCTCCTTGTCCACCCTCCACAACTTCTTGCATCGTCAAGGAACTCGGTGCTATTCTGGTTAATAGTTCCAGACCAATGGGGACCAACATGACTCATAACCATCCCTATCAGTTCCAGTCGATGCATTGAAATCTCCCAAGACCAGAAGTGTATCTCATCTAGTGCTCTGATGAACCACAGACTCGAGTGTGGCATCAAATGCGTCCTTCATGGTCAGAGATCACTTGCTTCAGCCGGAGCATACAAAGAGACCAGCAAAATGACACCCGAGGAGTAATGAATCTCGAGTCTCATAATATGCTCGTTGACCGGTGTATCCTCAATTATCATTTGAATCAGCTTATTGGACACAACTACAGCAAGTCCTTGGGCATGGTAGTCACCAGAGCGACCAGACCAAAAGTAGGTGTGACCTCCCACCATGACCTCACCACTATCCTGTCTCCGAACCTCAGAGAGTACTGCAATACCTATGTTGAAACACTTGAGCTCAGATGATAACAGAGACAGGTGATCATCCTCTCTTTGGGATAGGACATTCCAGGCACACAACTGAAGGGACTGTCTCAGATTAACAAAAGGAGACCGATGTTTAGTGGACAGCACCTCAGCACCACCCCGACACACACTACAATTGTTTTCCTCCTATCATCAAAGAGTTGGAGTCCCGAAGGCTTTGCCCCAACCCCATAATCTGGTGAGCTGCCTTGCGGAGGGCAGCTGCACACGAGGAACTCCCACGGAGTGTGTTTTCAATTTTCTTTGCATTTTTCTTGTGTTTTGCAGAGTGAAGGGTCTTACAGTGGCTGCAGTGCAAATCCTGCCACCAACCTCCTCATAAAAAGTAACCCAACTGCAGGAGGATGTCTGCAGTCACAGTTGGGCACGAGATATGGATAGTCGGCTCACAATGAGCTCCCCCCCCTCCATGACAGGTTGTTTTTAATCCTTCTGGATGTGCATACCATACACCATCCTCACCAGGAAAGCTGGTGGGGGAGACGGTTTCGTTGCTGACAGCCCGACCATGAAACAGGTTTGGGCAGGTTCACACGATACCTGCAGCAAGTCACAGATCTGATCTGGCCTGACATGACAATATGGTCAGGGATAGTATAGTAAGGATGTTCGGGATAGTAAGGATGAGGGAAGAAAGGGGGAAGTAATTGTGAATTTAACATTCCATCTTTATTTGCTTTTAACATTGTTCTTAACAAACGGGACACGAACAGGCCAAATGACCTTCTTATGCACCAAAATTCCTTGTGTATCTGTGTAATGTTGTTGAGAACAGGAATAAATGAGGGGGGGGGAGAAGAGTTGGGGGTGAGGGTGCATACAGTTAAAAGAGGGAGATTGAGATGTTGAGAAAGCGGGGTGGGATTGAGGCCTTGGGGTTTGGAGCAGTTGAGGGCGAGAATAAGAAAGGGGGAGGGGATGACAGAATTGGCTTTGTGGAGGGAGGGCAGAGAGGGGACAGAGTTGGGATTGAGGGGGTTGAGGCTTTTTGTGGGCAGGGGGGAGTTGAGGACATTGGGTTGGGAGGTGGTTTGAGGATTTGAAGAAAGGGGGAGTGGAGCACAGAGTTTGGGTGTGGTAGTAGGGGGAGGAACAGAGAGAGAGAGGACAAAGGAGGGGGTTGAGGACTTGGGATTGTGTGTGTGTGTGTGTGTGTGTGTGTGTGTGTGTGTGTGTGTGTGTGTGTGTGTGTGTTTTTGGTATGTGAAGCTACATTTTACATTCTGCAGAATTTCCATGGGTCCCAGATAGTCCCATTGGGTCTTTTGTGTCATCCAGGTATTTTGGGTCCTCTGGCTATTTTGGGTTCTCTCAGTCCTTTGGGTATTTTAGGTCTTCAGGGTCTTTTCTGTCTTTTGGATCTTTAGGATATTACAGGGTCTTCGGGGCATTTTGGGTCTTTTCGGTTTTCAGGGTATTTTGGGTGTTCTGAGTCTTTGGGATCTTTTGAGTCTTTTGGGTCTCCGGGATTGTTTGGGTCTTTTGGAGTATTTTGGGTCCTCAGGGTAATTTAGGTCCTCAAGGTCGTTTGGGTCTTTTGGGTCTTCTAGGTACTTCAGATGAAGCATTTCAGGTTACAATTGTGAATGACATCAGGTCAGCTATGTAACCAATGGGCGAAGAGCGGATATACATGCATACATACTGTCGTGTCCCGTGGGGTTTGCCCCTACCTGGACGGATAGCCAAACAATTTCCCATGGAGGTTTACAGCCGTGATTCTCGGAGATTATGGAGCATGCAGGAAGGAAAGGGCGTGACAATGACGGAGCAGACAGAAGCATAACGCAAGAGGGTTTATCTCAAACCTACGACAAATAGACAGATAGAAGCAACTGAAATAAACATGGGGTTTCATTAAAATAAATCAAATATTTGCAATGGTAATAATCAAAACGGAATAATGAAATGTGAGGTTAATTAAATCTAATTATGAGGTGCCTCCACACAGACTTTAATACAGACAAGGGGACAGAATACATAAAGGAAAAATCCTCCCTTTCTCCTGGCACTTTGCTCCGGGTTCAGAAGTGAGTTTCCGAAGCTTGAAGGTCACCAAAGCACTTTGTCACTGTGTGAGAAAATGCGTCCAAAATGGCGCACAGCCGCTCTCTGGGTGGGCAAATGTACAGGAGGCAATTCAGGTGGCGATACTCAACACCAGGGTTCAGGAACCGGCCTACAACTTCTTTTGTCGATAGTGCTTGCCAATGCCACTGCCCTGCAAAATGGCGCCGTCTCTTCCCTCGATGGCACAACCCGAGGCTTCAAGGCTGAACCCACATGATCCAGCCAACAGTCAATGGCCAGCGTGTTGCTCCACCATGCGAGCCAATTCGCCTCAGCACGAACACAAGAATTATGCTTTCTTCTTCACTGCACCGAGGGAAAGTCAGCAGCAATGCCCTTCTCTTGCAACTGCTATCTCCTGCCTCTCTCGCTTCTATCCCGCTCCTAACCTAACTCCCTGCCTTCTTGTCGCCCAACACGAGACTCTCTGACTGCCCGAACTCCCCTCCTACTGGCTCTCTGACGTCACGCCCATTAATCATCCACTCCGGGGCGTGGTTTTGCCGGTCATCATCCCTGGAGGCGGGGCTTTCTGCCTGCTTGGAGGTGCAGCGAGGTTGTCCTTACGTTTTAAGGATGGAATCCCTTTTTATCACCGGCCTTGAAATACAAAAACATTGGAAAAGGTCACAGGGGGCAATTATATACTGGGAGAAATTATCCTTAATCCCGACCTAATTTTCACAGCATCACCCACCCCCCCCCCATCTGGTGAGAAGTAACACTTAGGTTCACAGTTTCCCTACTTGATTTACATTGAGATGTCTCCTACACGTCCACGGACCAAGCTACTTGATGCACTCATATCTTTCCAATGAAATTCCTCGATCTACCCCACAAACATAACAATACATACATAATCACATGCAGTTGCTCCATTATATATAGATTACAGAATGATTCCAACAAGCTCAAATGAGTTAAGATCCTCGTCCTCTTAATGATGACGTCATAAAAAACGAATGTGACGTCATTGTGATGTATCAGGTTTGCGATAAATTATCTGTGCTAATGCCCGGCTTCATTCCCGCAAACAAAATTCAAACAGCTTGCCTAGTTTCGGAAATAATGGTATAGGCGATTTCCATTAGCGGCAATATTATGACGTCAACTTTTTTTTCTGGAAAGAATGTCCAAAATCGGAGATGGTTACTGCCTGCGCGTGGGCTTTCTGCATATACATGGCAAGTTTCACGAAGATCCGATGAAAACTCTGGGTTGTGAAACAAAAATGTCAAAAACAGGAATGACGTCATAAAAATTGTTATGACGTCATAGTGATGTATCATATGTGCGGTAATTCATCTTAGCGAATGCCCTGTTCGATTCCTGCAAACAGAATTCAAAAAGCTTGCCTCGTTTTGGAGATAATTTTTAAGGCGATTACCATTAGCGGAGATATTTTGACGTCATAACTTTTTTTCTAGGAGGAATTTTCAAAATCGTAGATGGTTACTGTCTGCGCAGGGTATTTTTACATATATACGCCAAGTTTCAGGAAGTTTCGATGAAAACTGTAGGCTGTGAAACAAAAAAGTCCACAAGAAGAAGATGAAGAACAACAACGTGAGTAAGACTTAGAGATCCTCCACGAGGATCTAAAAATACAATGAAGAATATCACAAACTACTGAATATGTTAGCTGTATAATACTATCAGCACCAATTAAAAAAATAATTCCACCAAAAGAAAATACTTCACTGGAGGAAAGGTACTGATTGCAACTTTCCAAAAACAAACTTTTATTTGCAATGTCATTTTGGTTGTGTCTTGCTGAGACACGTTCATGGTCAATCTACCTCAAAATAATTTTATTGTCCAATGGAAGGTTTCATAAACAATTGCTTTTACTGGTAATGTAATGAAAGAAACTCGGAACAGTTGTATTTATCCAGTAACTACAGTGATGATAACTCACCGACTTGCTGTGTTACGTCACAATACCAGAATACTTAAATTATATAGAAATAAATCACATAATACTTAAATCTAATAATCATTATAAAAATAACACTCATTGCATTTATTTCACCTGCCTCAAACTTGTGTCATCATGCACTCAGGACTTCCCAGAAATCATCACATAATCCCATAATACTTAAATCGTTACATAATAGTAAATCTAATAATCATTGCATTTATTTCACCAGCCTCTAACTTGTGTCATCATGCACACAGGACTTCCCAGAAATCATCACATAATCCCATAATACTGAAATCGTTACATAATAGTAAATCTAATAATCATTGCATTTATTTCACCAGCCTCTAACTTGTGTCATCATGCACTCAGGACTTCCCATAAATCATCACATAATCCCATAATACTTAAATCGTTACATAATACTAAATCTAATAATCATTGCATTTATTTCACCAGCCTCTAATTTGTGTCATCATGCACTCAGGACTTCCTATAAACCAGCTGAATGAGACCATTAACTACAATGAACACTTTGGTTGGCATCCGAAGGGCATCGAGGCAGACCTGCATGATGGTCTGGAGCGAGGCCTGCCTTCTCCCATCCTGCATCTGGCTGAGGTTTTCCTACAGAATGGAGCCTGCACCAATATTCGCTTATACATGCTGGCCACATATTATGCCTCAATCCTCATGTGGTGGGTTTGTGTGATCACACCGGCCGTGAAGTGTTCGATAAGGTCATAGCCTTCCCATTACATGATATTCGTTCCATAAGGTGTAATCTATAGGAGAGTATTATGAGCTGTTGTGCCATATGAGGGTCATTGTGTTGAAGAGGCCATCTTTTTACCCTTCTCCAGGGTAGCTTTCACACTGTGGGCCTTCACAAATGGGCTGTTCATGATCTTACCACACTATGGAGCATATGGTTTGCTACTGACTGGTACGTTCATGGGCCTGGCAGTCATTTCATACGGCACGACGAGCTCTGACCCTATATGCCAGATACGAGTCAATAATCAGCCTCTGAAGATGGAGCTTGGATCCAGTTTCTGGCTTACCCTCATTACTGGTAATTATCACTGTTATCATTTGTGGCCAAATGGGGTTGTGCAGAGTTTATACATTGTCTTGATTCAGCAGAACCTGTAACAGATAATTGTGTGCACCTGTCCCATATCCAATTCAAATGTAATTTTCCATAAGTTAGTTTCACAATCGCTGATTCTCTGGGTGTCATCATAAAGTAATCTTGTGAAAAAACAAGTTTTGTGAGCAACAAGGAATTGACTATTCCATGAGCCGAGATTATATTTTATGTCCTCCCTTTTACTCTGCTATTCCTGTTGTAAAATTACTTCCACCCTTCCTTTGTGTACACAATATGTAGATGACTTCAAATGGATTTTAAAACACTTTTTTGTGTTCTTTTCACCAGCTCTCCTCTGCTATTTCCTTGGAATTATGGTGTCGATTATGCATCACAAATACCCAAGTAAACTGAAAGAAATCTTTGATCTTCAAAAACACAAAGAAGAAAATCCTTTTCAAAGTGAGTTTTGTCAAAGTTATGTGAAGAATATTAATGTTATACTCTGTGTAAAGAGAGCTTGCAGGATGACCTCGAGGTAGCAGGTAGCACACACACTCAGCTCCAAGCTGTTTAGCCTGGACTTAAATCCTCACCCAGCTATAACCTGTCATCCCAGTGTTTCACAGACAGGATGATTCATCAAGGTGTGTACCGTCCATTGGATGGACGTTAAACTGGGCGTTCTGTCTCCCGCCATTTAGTTGGTGGACATCAAAGATCCCATAGTGTCTTTCGCAAAGAGCAGGTGAGCTATCACCGGCTCTGAACAAATTCAAAATTTCTGCCGCAGCTACTGCGAGGAAAGCAATGGCAAAGCACTTAACTCAGGTTAATCCTTGCCAAGAAACTGCTTCGGCAGCACCGATGCTCTGTAAGAGTTTCGCACATCAGAATACTTTGAGAAAGTACTTCCACATGCATTGTCTATATTACAATCATAAAGTCACGATCTTCTGATGGATATTTGGCGATTTCAACACTAAACTAAGAAAGGATTGGAAGACTTTGGTGATTACCAGCAAAATACAACAGTGTGGGCATTACCAACACAAGATTCCACAAATATAAAGGCAACAGAGAGAACTGGCTGAATGACCAAGAGTAGGAGATGGGACATGCCCATCACTAAAATAACATTCAGAAGATTTTCAAGAAGACGGATAAGATATGCAGCAAATTTACTTTCAAAATACAAATCCTGATAAAAAATAACAATGCAGGAAGATTGGGAGGCAAAACAAATAGAAGAACAGTGGAAGGAGCACTTTGAGGATTACTGTAACATCCAAAACGTCATTGTTGAGAATTTATTCAGAGAATTACAGAGTAGAAATGGAAGTGAAGAAATACTTCTTATCTCACCTTTACTTGAGATGTGTGACACTCGTCACTCTTGTCAAGTGAGTGATGTCGAGAGATTAGGGCAGCAATATATAATTGGTTTTGGGTGCTGGCGAAAACCGAACTACCTTTTATCAAAAGACCATGTGGGACACTCAGAAAACTAGATGAAAGAATGATGATGGTATAATGAATAAATTATCTGATATCTTGGGGGTATCAAAATTTTAAAAGTAAGAAATGATTAAATTAGGAAAGAGTTAGATCAACGAGAAACCTCATTGTAGAGGATACAAAAAAATGACTTGAATGGTTTGGTCATATGAAATAAATGAAGCCAAACAATGTGGAATATACATGGTCTAACAGTGTTCTGATTAAGTGGAGAGAATTAAAGGCTGTCCATGCAAGAGGATGTAACAAATGGAAACATGAAAATGAAAAAGCAATTGCTGCAACCACAGAAAGAAAAACAAACAGAGAGAGAGAAAGAGAGACAAAGAGAAAGAGATACAGAGGCATACATACACATACCACTTAATTCTTCTTCAGTATATGATGTTCCAGAACAGACGTGAATATTTAATTATTAAACAGCTTCACTACATAATCTATAACTACAAGAGAGTCATTTGTGTCTGTGTGTGTCGCCATTTCTCAGAGATGGCCAAATGGGTCTTCATCAAACTTTCAGAGGTTCATGAGTGAGTGCTGTGGAGTGTTTCAGGCTCAAAAAATATTTTTCTGGAAATTTCAGAAACAAAGTTGAATATATTTTTTTGTCGCTCAATGGTGCGTAAAGCCTTTGTAGCTATGTGGAAGGTCAGGTCAAGTCAGGTATGGGAGCATGCACCAGAGCAGCGTGAAGGTAATCTTCCTGTATAAAACACAGTGTGTGCCTGACCCCTTCATAAGGATGATATAAGAAGGGTTTTAAAGGCCAATCTTTTAACTTGAGTGTGTGTTCATTATGGTCTATTTTTAGGATTAAAAAAATCGAAAAACTTTTTTTCATAAAAAAAGTAATTACATCTCTTCTGTTGGAAATGTAGACGGTGACAAGCAACCAGAATTTCAAGGGCGGTGTACAGAAGTGTTTAAAAAATAATGCATACAAGGCACAGGGAGGGCAAATTCGCTGCACATGATGTGCAACACGCTCAGAGTAAAACAAGTGTTCGTTTACATCCGTAGGATGTCTAATAAATAAAGAATATAAAAGCACACCTGACGCTAGGCCGAGGCTTCAGACTTTGGCATGCTAACGAGACTGTACCATCAAAATAAAATGTCCCAGAAGATAAAGAAAATATGATCACATTTGTACATGTAGTGTTTTAAAATAACACTTCTTCCTCTGAAACATCATATCTTCCAGTCTCCTTGAATATTTCGAATAAAATAATTCCAACCTGTCATTTTTGACGGTCTCTTATGCTGGTATTAAATAATCCCTGAGCCCATTCATTAGTGGGTGGATGGAAGTGTTTTATCCACTCACGAAATAATAGAAAAAACCAATTATATTTCTTCAAAATGCCAACAGGATTAGAACAGCACCAGGCAAAGCCGGGTACCCCTGACAGTGTTCCACAACACAGTCATAAATATTTAATTATTGCATCACTTCAGGACATACTGTTACACAAACATCAACGACTGAAGAAGAGAAAATATTTAACCATGCATGTTCGTGTTCCGCTCATTGTAATCTGTGTGCATTACATGAGAAACACATCGTGAAAAATGAGCTGTAATTATAGGACTGCAAGAGCAGAATGTCATATTACTTTAACGATGATGAACCATAATGGATATATAATTAGAGCACAAATGGATTTCGTTGTGATTCGTTCATATTGTTTCACGTAGTTTTGAGATTATTCTTATTTAGGCTTTTGACAAATTAATACATGTGACGTTCAGCACTTCCACCAACAAGATACTCACTAGTCATCCGAGAACACACCAATATAAGTGTCCCAAAGCATACATAGAATTAATAACACATTTCGGAAACATTTTCAATGCTGCACAAAAATAGAAAAAATAAAAATAAAAACACGTGGTGTGTGTGTGTGTGTGTGTGTGTGTGTGTGTGTGTGTGTGTGTGTGTGTGTGTGTGTGTGTGTGTGTGTGTATACATACATACACACATACATATATATTATTATTTTCTTTTTTTGAAGAAGAAGGCGCTTCTAACCAAAAGTAAAACCTTGATCAACTCCGCTAATTTGAGTAAAAAAGCAAGAACAGATCCGGTCTCAGGCAACGTTTCGCCAACTTCGCAGCCGGCTTCCTCGGGCACAATAGACCCTGATTCTCGGCATGTGTCCGGTTTTTATTCCGACACGACCGCTCATTTCCGGGTACGTGCTGGTGCTCAAGGTCAAATGGAGGAGTGCTTTAATAATTTTATTTTGCGAAAGCAAAAAAACAAACAAACACAAAAACAAACGTCAAATCACATCATTGATGGAGTGCTCTGCTCTTTTTTGTGTTTAGGAACACGTGACTGGGTGTTGTATGTGTGTTGTTTTTGTGATGTGTGCACTTGTTGTTTTTGTGTTTCCAGGGTAAGAACATGGCTGGTTTTGTGTCCGGGTTGGGCATGATCATGTGTTGGTTGTGCGAGTATTGCGGTTCTCGTTGGGTGTTGTGCACATGTGGATGTGGTGCTTGGGATTGAGTGTTATTTGTTGCTCACCTTATCCAGCCGTTTGCACCGTCCAGTTTTTGCCATTTTCATCAGAGATGTGTATTGTGTGGGTATGTCCATCATCTCCTCAGTTAGGCCATCCTCCCGGCTCTTCACATACCATGCTGCCAAAATCAGCCTGTGTCGTTTTTAGATGTCGTGTCTTGGGCACGGATCCCATAAAAGTCAAATTTATGGGCAGATTGCAGGCAATGACGTGCTATAGCTGACTGTGTCACCTTTCCAAGCCTAATTGTTTGATTATGTTCATCTAGCCATTATTTTAAATTTCTTCCAGTTTCATCAATGTAGAATTGGTCACAGTCTTTGCATGATGAATGGTAAACTACTCCAGGTTTATCACCAACTGGTATTGGGTCCTTTAGTTTTGAGATGACACTACGGATGGTGTGTAGACTGTAGAGGCTTGTCGGCTACGCCAATCCATGCACCACATACTATCCTGCCAATCCTTTCAGAAAGGCCCAGGTAGTATGGCAGAACACAGTGTTCAAGTGTGACTGGCTCCTTCCGTTCTGTCCTTTTGGGCTCTTCCAATGTGGGGAGTATCCCCTTGCTGAGCAGGACTCCTCAAACTAAACTGATTTCTTTAATTGCCTCAGCTTTGGATGATGACACTGTCCATGCGTTGCCTGAGACCGGCAACTTGCTTTTTCTTGAGACTGGCAAGTCTGCTCTTGCTCTTTGCTCAAATAAGCAGAGTCAATCTAGTTTTCTACTTTTGTTTGGAAAGCACCTCTTTCTTCTTTAAAAATGTGTAATCCCAACCGCCCCAATATTATACAATGTGTATGTATGTGTGTATGTATATGTGTATATGAATATGTGTATATATATATATATATATGTATATGTGTATATATATATATATATGTATATGTGTATATATATATATATATATATATATATATATATATATATATATATATATATATATATATATATATGTATATATATATGTATATGTATATATATATATATATATATATATATATATATATATATATATATATATATATATATATATATATATATATATATATATATATATATATATATATATATATATATATATATATATATATATATATATATATATATATATATATATATATATATATATATATATATATATATATATATATATATATATATATATATATATATATATATATGTATATGTGTATATATATATATATATATATATATATATATATATATATATATATATATATATATATATATATACATACACGTACATACATACAAAGTAGTATGCTATACACAGACACATTTCCAATTAGAATCCAAGTGTGCAGTGCATAGAACCATTTTGATGATTGTAAAATAGATAGAGGGAATTAGTTGAGATGATTTGTAAAGAAAAATAATTGATTGTAAACCTTTTGTCCACAGTGACGACAAATTTGATCACACTTTACAACAACCAAGGTTTTATTGTTGAGAACAGCGATTCATCTTGCAATGTGTGCATGAATGTAAGTTTGAAATTTCTCCAAATATCATTACACTTTGTGAAAGAAACTTGTGTAACACACTCGTATATCCAAAACCGAACAACATGCATTTATAACCAATAATCTTCAAGTGAAAGGTGAGGGTTCTATATTTTACATGTTTGGTGAAGGGTTTTGGAAACAGTCACATTACATGCACCTGTTATCTGAACTACTGTTCATCGTGTAATTGTGCACCTGTTATAATATAACCTTCAGTCGTTATGTGTAACCACAGGTGGATCAGAGCGGCCTGTCGAACTTTGGAAGATGTTTACAGGAAAGCAAGCTGCACAAGTAAGAGCCATTGTAAACATCACGGACACAAAACTCATGCACAAATTCGTGGATTACTTTCTGAATTTGATGCTGCTTACATGGCGCGCTTGTTGTCCCCAAAGCCATAACTAGGCCAAAACTCAGGGTGGCAAAGGCTGAAGTCGTAATTTAAATTCAAATCGCGCGCTGATATTATTACAGCCAAGCCCAAACGGTGAATGTGATCAGCGAAATCATCACTACTTGCTACTTTTGGGTCATACTGAATGGACAATGCAGAACCAGAAGCTGTAAAACATGGTGTTCCACAAGCACCTGGCTTGTCCCCAGCACTCTTCAACTTGTGCATGGCTGAGTTTCCACAGACTTCTGCCATTAAGCTCGCCTATGCTAATGACCTGGCAATCCTTACTTCTGGTGGAACCTTTAAAGAGTCACAACAGACTCTGACACAGCATCAAAATCATGCACACCGACTACCATCAATGGCGATTTCATCTCAACATACAGAAGACCATCTGTTCAGCTTTCCACCTGAACAACAGAGAAGCAAGCAGCTGACGAGAAGTCAAGCTCAATGTAATTCCCCTCCTCTTTTTCAGTACCCCAACCAACTTAGGGGTTAAACTGAACAGAACTCTCACCTTCAGGCAGCACGCAGAGAATGTAGCTCGAAAAATAGCAGCTAGGGTCAATCCACTGTGATGGTTCTGCAGCCACGACTTGAGATAGATTTCACAATTCTGTTTTTGCACACTTTCACCTGTGCATACCTGTTGGGGTTTTTCGCACATCTGCTTGGGGTAGAAGCATACACACAAAAAAGTGGATGTACAGCTCTACTCTACCCTGAGAGTGATCAGTGACTTCCTATGATCGACACCAACTCACGACCTTCCTTGTCCTTCCTGTCGGGTTGGCCTCAGCAGTGTGGTGGTGTCCCTCTTTAGTCCACAATTCTGCATATTTCTCAGCTTTGAAAGTATCAAGGTTAGCCTGTTAATTGAAACAAACAGCATACTGTTGAGTGAGCTGACATCCATTCGGATTCTCTGATCAGTCAGAATAAGGTTCATCACACTGAAGCCATGTTCACATTCAGCATTAGACACAGGAATTACAACAATTGTGATGCACAGTTGCTTCAGGTTCAAAATACAGCAAAGCAATGATGATGACGTAGTCAATTTTCATTGGTTAATTTGATGTGCTTCATCACCTGCAGTTTTGTGACATGATACCAGATTAGTGGAATCCCATCCGATGCACTTTATACAGCCTAACAGTATGATCCGGATCCAGTGAAACCAAACTCCATTACATTTTAAAAACCATGTTTACCACGATGTCCTGCTGATATTATACTGTTTGTGTGGTTGGTGAGAACAAGCTTTTTAAAATCAGTTCATGCTCGACAAGGATGCAGCGTACATTTACCATTTTTAAATGTCAGACGTTAAAATTTCACGAATTCAATCACCATTAAATCAAAATATTTTGATGGGGTGGGGGGGGATAAATTTATTGTCATGGGATAGCAATTTCAAGTGTAGTGCCAGGGATAAAAAATCAAACAAACAAAAAAACTGAGCGAGGGAAATAACCCCACCCATCCCCCTCCATCCCACCTCCCCATCCCCGTCAAATTCACATATCTTATGTGAACGGCTGTCTTCAGCTACTCAGGGCAGCCATAGCATGAGACATCTCAGAAATAAGACGATCAGGCCATATCATATTCAGCCTTCACATACAAAAACGCTTACAGGTGATTTTGTTCATGGTAAGTATAAATCTTCACAAGTATTATGTATTTAAAAGATAACAGCAAACCACTTCCATTACTTTAAATGCGATTATGAGATAAGGATGTCAGAATAGTTGTTGAGAGCATGCTCACATCCAAGCTGTTTCATCATGTTGGATTTGTTTCCCTTCAGAGCTTAATCTGATTAAGTCACTGTGGTTGTGCCTACAGGGGACACATCATCTCAAAGTAGGTGGGGAGTGGGAGTGGGTGAGAGATGTGTAAAGCCAGCTGTCCTTTCTGCATTTCAGTTTTGTAGATTGAAGATCACATGGTATCTCAAAACAATAGGCCATTGTGTCCCAGTATCCTGATTAATTTAGCTTTTTCGCAATTAAATGGGAGAGCTGAGTTTATTGCTGAACAAGAATAGCTTATAACTATCAAATAGTGTTCTGCTGTTGTCAGTGTGTGTCACAGGACAAGTCAAACAATTTCGAACTCAAGGTTAACAAAGGTTATGCTTACCCCCATGGGAAGCAAAGTAAAACAGATGTTTCAGAGGTGAACCCATTATCGGAGTAGGAGGGGATGATTAGAAAAGGCTCATGAATGTGCTAAAACATAAATAGCCTTCTCTTGACTCCAAGTCTCCTTGTATTTCATCACATGTGGATTGTCATGTTCTATTATTTTTTTTTTTGCAAAAATGGTTTATCGTAATAGTGTGAAACATGTCAGTATTTTGGCAGTTCGAATGACTGATGCTGATAAAACGATGACAGCAACCAGGTTATGATTTGAACACTACAAGATCTTCTTGAGCCTTCATGAGAATATTCATCAACAAATCCGATCACCATTGTTGGTCATATTATTTATTATCACAGTTATTTCAAAACCGTTTAGAATTTTTCACGAGGTCTGATAGAAATCTGATGAGAAACTCATCGGATTTGAAGATAATTTATTTTGAAAGGGGAAATGGAGAGCACGAAAAGGGAGTCTTTTCAAATGAATTTGTAGAGATTATTCACACAGTATGCCTGGTGTAAGCTTAATGGTTAGGGTGCTGGGCTTGGGATCCTAGGATCCTGAGTTCAAATACCAGGTGGGGTTGACTCTGCCTGTCATCCTTCCGAGGTTGGCAAAATGAGTGCCAGCTTGCTGGTGTCCTGTGTCGGAGTGGCGACCCGTCCAGGATTATGCCCAATAGCCAAGGAGACTGCTTAGGCAGCACCAACGCTCTGCACAGAGTATGGTCCCAATGGATGGATGGATGGATGGATTAATACAGTAATTATTAGTATCATTATCCCATTGATTATAAGTCACCAGACAGGAAATAAATATAGTTTGCAGGACTAGGAGCTTGACATTGTAAAAGCCAGATGTCCTGCTTGTAAATTGATGTGCAGATGCAAAGGTACCTTTTTACAAGAGAAGGACCTTAAACTTTGGAATGAACAGTGATTTATTACGGTCTCATCTGAGTCTGGAACCACCACAGCAGCTCCACAAAAAGTGGGCTTTCAGTAGGAAATCCAATCAGATCACATCAAGGTTATGACGGTAATAAAGGCAAGTATAAAGGTTTTGGTCGAAAATTGGATAATCGAAATGTAAAATACGTACACCCATGGGACGGCTGTCCTCGTTACTATGACCAAACTTTGAGACTGCAGTCCCTGTGAAACTTTATTTGTTTTTGTCTTTTTTAATGTTTCACTTGGATTCGGTGATGATTGCACTTTGGAATGATCTGTTTGCATCAAAGAAAAAGCATTAATCATGAATAAACACTCATTCGTACTTGAAGTGACCTCACCAGTACATTTGATCGGATTGGGAAGGTGACAAGCTGTGTTAACAGTAAAGTGTTCATCCCTTTTGAATCGAAGTAATACTGTACATGTATTTTTATTTTCAAAAAGGTTTACATTGATTAATTTGAGGGTTATATGGAGAATAATCCGGAGATTTCATGCAGTTAAGTTGGGATAATATGGGGAAAGATGATTTACCCTTTATGTGACATGAAAAGGCTCATTTTATTGATTGTTTAAAGCAAGTTTGCAATTTTTTTGACTGTTTTGCACATTCATTCATTGTTTCATGTAATATATGATCATTTACTTAAACCAAAATAAAATCATTTTTGAGTTTTCAGAAAAGAACTTATTTTTGTCCCCAAACTCAAGGCTCATGGAAGAGCATGATGACAGAGGGTGAAACACAACATACTGATAGTGGGGCCAAATGAGGCTGCCACAGATGATTGGTCCACAGTAAAACAATGAAAAAAATGCATAAAATGTCATAGCCCCCATTGTTTTAGTAATTTTGCTGTATGGAGATAAAGGGGTAGCCATATTTATTTCAACTGAAATGGCCACCAGTCGGCCATCTTTGAACGGATCACAAAATAAAGTTAGGTGCAAGTGGATGTTATTGTGGACTGCGCTTGTGCCATGGTTGAACAAAATCGGATCATGCATGTCCAATTAATGGTTGCGGACACGTTTAAGTAACAAAATGGCCGCTGGTCGGCCATCTTGGAACAAATATCCAAAAAAAAAAAAGATATACATATGAAAGCCATCATTCATTCTGCCTGCCAGGTTTGAACAAGATCAGTGAATGGATGTCTGAGATAAGGTTGAGGACATGTTCGATACTGTTTTTTATTTTATTTTTTAGAACTAAAATAGTCGCCAGTCCACCAGTAGGCCATCTATGATCAGATCGCAAAATGAAGTGAGGTGCACCTGTATGTCATCATGTACTGTGCTTGTGCCAAGTTTGAACAAAATCGGACCATGCATGTCTGAGAAATGGTTGGGGACACTTGTGATCCAAAATGGCTGCCAGTTGGCCATCTTGGATCTGATCTCGAAAAAAAATGACATGCCTCTGTAAGAAAGCCACATTCATTATCTTTTTGCCAAGTTTGAACAACATCGGTTAATGCATATCCGAGAAATGGTTGAGGACGTGTTCGACATCAGGTTTTTTTACAACAAAAATGGCCACCAGTCGGCCATCTTTGATCGCATCGTGAAACAAAATGATGTGCATATATTCTGGTGGCACGTGCTTACAGTCACCAGAAGTTAAAAGTAGAGTAAAAACTTGGCTTTTTAAACCCCTGTGTGATGTGTTTGATCTTTTACTGTAATTTGGTTCCAATGTGTTTCTGTAACTTTCAATGATGGAATTTGTTTGAAAAACAAGGATCACAAAGCAAGGTCAGTATAGAGGTACAATTTGCCTGTTTTATTAACTTTGCCAACAAAATCCTGTGAGGCAAGTTTACCCACAACATGTTTGATATCATTGTTAGAGGAGAATCCAAATCTATGAAATGGTTGATTAAAAAAAATGAAAATTCAGACATCGTGCTTCTTTAAAACTGAGACAGACTGCAAGTCAGAGTGCTTCTTTAAAACTGCATCAAGACTCCTAATAAAGTATTAATACAGTCGTATTGTTGTGGGCTGGGGTTCGGCAGCGATAAATGACCACGAGGTGGAGCAGTGGAGTCGTCTCCCACCAAACACTTGGAATTTAGGTCGTGACTCTCGGACAACTCCGAAAGGTCACGGGTTGCAAAAAGGACCGTGGTCGCCAATATTTCGACAGCGGGAGGTAGGGTCCACTTGTCTAATTCCAATTTACCAAAGTACTCACGCCGTCCAACTACCGGAGAAACCACACCCTCGGCCGACTTTGTCCGAATCGAGTCGCCATCACCGACTTGGACCCGGCGTAACCGAGCGGGAGTCACCAAAGCCGCACCGGACCAAATGAACAATTTACGGCACGAACGGCTTTACTATTATTCAATACGCACCTTGCGAGGCCAATGGAGGAAAGCACAAAAACGAGCTGGTATATTTAACAGGGGTTTATTTTACAAAAAATAATCCGGGAGGGAAGCACACAAAGAGCAGAGTTATCCGAATAAGAAATGTAATGCACAAAGAACGAAAACATTTAACAGCTCTACTTAACAGACTGGGCCCACGGACACACATACACACCCAAAAATAAACTGGACCCCGTGGGTCAATTTCGGTCCTCAGCTGGGCCGGAGTACCTGTCCCGCCTCGTGCGGTCTATTCGAGCTTGTCCGGTGGCGGGACTCGAACCCACCGCCAACAACGCCGCACCAAGCTCCGGAGACCAAGAACAGCACCACGGACGCCAGCCAGCACGGCCGCAGACGAAACAAATCGTCACCGGACTGCAGACCCTCCGCAGTCGCCACGAAGACACCGGTCTGCCAAAAAACACCCCGCTCCTCACGACCACTCTGCAGTCGCCACGATCACTCTCCAGAACCCTCGTCGACCAAGCCAATCACCCCCAATGACTGCTCACCACTCCACTTATCCTTCCCCTCCCCCACGGGTCGAGGGAAAACGCTCTGAGGTACTCGCCTCCGGATTGGACGAGGGGTTGGCGGACGACTCGTGGTCACCTCCCGACTAGCTGGGGCGTGCCTGTCATGCTCGCCCTTCGCTCATTGGCTGGAGGAAACGGTCCATGCCCTTTCTTGGAGCGAAGCCTCGGCCCGAAGCGATGGAGGCTCCACCCACGCCCTCAGCCAAAAACACGTGGGCAATGGCGACCGGTGGAGCGAGGTGACGGTCCGCTGTCGTTGTTGATGTAGTAGTAGTTATCAAAGCGTCAAACAACTAGACATCAAACTAAACAACAACTAACAACGTCAAAGACACACCTAAATTATATACTACTAGAGAGGTACCCATGCTATGCACGGGTGAGAGCCCTACGTGTCAGAAAAAAATGTTTTGAGAAATCTTATGAACACTTCCACCCACGTTAGGACACGTGCAAGGACCCCAAAAGCTGCACAAAAAATTTGGCCAGTTTGGTCCCAAAACTTGGAGCAAGAATGTGTAAAATCAATGTAATTTTAATGATGAAGATTACGTTGATAACAATGACGATGGTGAAGGTGTTGGCTGGGGAGGAGGGATTGGCTCTTATGTGCTATGATGATGATGAAGGAAATTGGTTATTACAGAAAAATAGCAAAAAGTCTCGAGCGAACGTCGTGTGATGTTGACGGAAAAGTCCATGCACGAATAATGCCGAACCCCCTCATTTGTCCACATGCGGACAATTTAATTCACTGCAAAACTTATTGATAGACTGGATTCCTTGTCTTTTTTTACATCTTCGGGAGAAAGATTGGTGTGGTGTGGATGTCAACACAAAATTTCAAATATATTGAGATATTACCGAACCAGGGAATGTTACCGAACCAGGCACTTGTGGGAAATGGCCAAACTGCTAATGTCAAACTCGTTGATGTGTTCACAATGTCAAACTCGTTGATGTGTTTACATGCAGAGAGGGAGCAGCTTCGTATGTGTAGAAACTCAAAATCGTCATTGCATTGAGAAATTTCTGAAATCTCCCACCCACCTTTGGACATTCACTGGGACCCCAAAAGGTTCTCCAGAAAGTTTGGCAGGATTATTCCCAAAACTGAGGGAGTAGTTCAGGGATGGACAGACAGACACTCCTGCATTACTTTACAGATGCAGCAACAATCACACAGTCGTGGCCAAAAATATTGGCACCTTTGCACTTTTTTCAAATAACTCACAATTTTCCCCAAAAATAAGTTGAAATTGACAAAAGTATTTTGTCTCCATAATTCTTTATTTCACTGTTAATATTACAAAACCTTCGTTTTTGATTCAGAACTTAACATATCCTTTTAAATCAGAAAATAAAAAGAAATGGCATTGATAAAATTATGAACACCCAAGACGTAATATTTGGTAGCACACACAGCCTTTGGACAAAATAACTGCAGTCAAGCGATTCCTGAAGCCATGAATGAGCTTCCTCCACCTCTCTATTGACAGTGTGCCCCACTCTTCGTGTGCAAACTGCTCCAGTTCTCCCAGATTTGAAGGGTCCCTTCTCCCAACTGCTGTTTTCAGATCTTCCCACAGGTGTTCAATGGGATTTAGATCTGGACTCTGCTGGCCACTTCAGAACAGTCCAGTATTTTGTCTTCAACCATTCCTGGGTCCTTTTTAAGTGTGTTTGGGGTCATTGTCCTGCTGCAAGACGCATGACCTTCGATGGAGACCCAGCTTTCTGACACTTGGTTGAACATTGCGTTCCAAAATGTCTTGGTAATCTCCTGATATCATGATGCCATGCACACATTCAAGGCATCCATTTCCAGAGACAGCACAGCAACCCCAAAACATCACTGAACCTCCTCCATGTTTGACTGTAGGGAAGGTGTTCTTTTCTTTGAAGACTTTATTTTGTTTTCTGTAAACCGAGAGATGATGTGCTTTACCAAAAAGCTCTAATTTGGTCTCATCTGTCCACAGGATATTCTCCCAGAAGGATTTTGGCTTGTTCAGGTGTGTTTTGGCAAACTCCAGTCGGGCTTCTTTCTCTCTTTCTCTTTCTCTTTCTCTTTCTCTTTCTCTTTCTCTTTCTCTTTCTCTTTCTCTCTCTCTCTCTCTGTCTCTGTCTCTGTCTCTGTCTCTGTCTCTCTCTCTCTCTCTCTCTCAACAGCGGGGTCCTCCTGGGTCTCCTACCACAAAATCCCCTTTCATTGAGTTGGCGACGGACGGTGCGAGTTGAAACTGTCGTACCTTGTGTCTGAAGGTCAGCTTGAATCCGTTTGGCAGTTCATCGAGGTGCTTTCTCCACCATTCGAACAATCCTTCGCTGCAATCCTCGATCAAGTTTTCTCTTGCAGCCACATCCAGGGAGGTTAGCTTCAGTGCCATGGGCCTTAAACTTCCTGATAATATTGCGTACGGTGGACACAGGAATATCAATGTTTCTGGAGATGGACTTGTAGCCTTGAGATTGTCCATGCTTGGCTACAATCTTGGGTCTGACCTCTTCAGACAATTCTCTGGTTGAATCTTTTTTTCTCCATGCTCTTTGCAGAACACACGAAACAGCTGAATGACTCCTTTTCTCTATTCAAACTGGTTGAATGAGTGATTTTTATATTGCAAAAATTAGTTTTTTATATTGTTTTATATTGCCAAAAAAAAAAAATCAATAAACAAAAATTAGTACAGTTTAAAAAGCAATTACAGTATGAAAAACAGTGAGGAATATCATCTTTTGAAATGAAAGGCCTTGATTGTTCATTTGCAACTTTATTTTCTGATGGTTTCTTGTACTTCTGGAAGTTATTCTTCCATTATCTTAATGGTGTTTGAGTGATTTGCACCTTGTGGTGCAGTCCTGATAGAAGTGCATGTTGGGACCATCCTGGTTTGTTATGACCATTATGAGATGCGGTGCAAGCAGAATGAAAGCAGGAAAGAAGAAAGTTAATTTGTTCATTTCTCAAATCAATTGTATTGCATTTTAATGTACATTTTCTCCAGTCAATTGTGTTTCAGTCCTGGTCTTGGCTATGGAGTCACTGCTCATTTAAGGAAGCCAGTTACAGGGAGGGGACCTTTTATCCGGTCACCCAACAACCGGAAAGACTGCATACGTTCTGCGGATGTCCATACCTTGTCCAAGGCTGCCCACAGGTTGTCTGCGGCAACCCAAACGTTGTCAGCGGCTTCGCAAATGTTATCTGCAGCCGCACATTGTCCACGGCCACCCATGCTTTGACTGCAGATGTCCATGCGTTCTCCACAGACGACCACGCATTGTCCTCAGCTACCCACATCTCTGTTCACGGCTGCCCATACCTTGTCCATGTCTGCATAATCGCTGTCCAAGGCCGACTATGCCTTGTTTGGGCACACCCACACCCCATCCATGGCCACCCACGCCATGTCCATGGCTGTGCACACATTGTCTGTGGACGCACATGCCTTGTCCGCAGATGACCATGTATTGTCTGTGGCTGCCCACACCTTGTTCGCAGCCATGTAATCGTTGTCTGTGTCTGAATGCACCTTTCCTATGGCCGCCCTCACCTTGTCCTCAGACTCCAACACGTTGTCCGCAAATGTCCATGCATTGTCCTCGGCGACACACACATTGTCCTCAGCTGCCCACACCGTCTGCCGCCACCTACGTCTTGTTCACTGTCACTCACACCTTGTCCACAGTCGCACATGTTCTATGTATTAGCTCTTACATGAGTCTTCACATGGAATACAAAAAAAAAAACTCAACGATACTGGCTCAAAAATAGGAGAGCAGTGACGAGGGACGCCAAGAGGGCCAACTATCGGCTGAACAAGCGGATAGATGATTGAGATGAAAGCAAGCAGCACGGAGATAAACTGTTCAGAGCAAGACGAAGCACGACATAGAATGCAAAACAAGCTATTGTGACTGCTGAGAGCACTGAATGCAAATGTCTCATGACTTTCCTTCTGGAGTAAGAACCAAAACTGCAGTCAATGAACAGTCACAATTCATCGATGGCTTTGGTGATGAGGGCAAGGGAGAAGTATGAAGTTACAATGAGTGCCTGCATGGGCCAATCAGCAACCACATGGGAAGAAACGAACTTTGGCCATTTCCAAAATTATTTAGCAGCCCGAAGCACTGTGCCACCAACCTCCATCAAATTATGATGAAATGGTTCAGCATGATGCCAATGGCACAGTAGTTTGCACACTATTTGCTGCTAAAGATGTTCATGCATCACAACCACAGATATGGCGGTGCACTTGATTCAACGTGTTTGCATCCCTTTTCATCGAGGAACACACCAGCGAGTGGATGTGCCTTTAAGGGTCACCATGTTTAAAACACCATCGATGATCATTTTATTGACCTCCTCAAAACCGTTTTGGCTTATGTGGGACTTAGTCAGAGTTGATGGACATGTTTACCGTTGAACAGGAGGCACAGAAGCTTGAGCTGCTCAAGTTCAAGGGCTCACGCATCAAGCGGCTACGCTTCATTGAAAGGTTCCACGAGAAAGTACACAAGCAGCCCTTTTTAGGTCATTTCCAATGACCTAATAATATTGGTGAGAGAAAGGGTAATATGGGTCCGTCCGTCCGTCCATTCACAATGAAGTTGAAGCGGGAGATCTGGTCATTAGTGATCCTGATAGAGGTTGATGAGACGTACACGATGGTCTGACTTTCAAGGTCACCGAAGGTCAAGGTCAAGGTCACGAGGCCTTTGAAGTTGCGAAAATGACGATTTTCAAATTCTATCTCCTCCGCCATTTCTCAAGCGATCTTGAATTTGATTGTGGCATATGCATCTATGGGACAATATATAAATTTTGATTGGGCCGGATTTTCGATATTCGCGTCACGTAACTTCAAAGTTGGCAAAAAATGCGAAAATGACGATTTCCATGCGAAAATGACGATTTTCAAATTATATCTCCTCCTACATTTCTCAAGCGATCTTGAATTTGATTGTAGCATATGAATCTACGGGACAATATCTAAATTAGGTCAGGACGGATATTCGATATTCGCTTTCGTTTTCGTGTCACGTGACTTCAAAGTTGACAAAAAATGCGAAAATGACGATTTTCAAAATCTATCTCCTCCTACATTTCTCAAACAATCTTGAATTTGATTGTGGCATATAAATCTATGGGAGAATATCTAAATTTGGTCGGGACGGATTTTCGATATTCGCTTTCCTTTTCGTGTCACGTGACTTCAAAGTTGGCAAAAAACGCGAAAATGACGATTTTCAAAATCTATCTCCTCCTACATTTCTCATGCGATCTTGAATTTGATTGTGGCATATGAATCTTTGGGACAATATCTAAATTTGGTCAGGCCGGATTTTCGAATTTCACTTTCGTTTTCGCGTCACATGACTTCAAACTTTGCAAAAACTGCCCTTCCTTCAGGAGGCTATATATTCTCTACTGGGCATGGTAAAAGTTAGTGAATGGTGTCATTGCATTGTAGTTGACCTTGTATATTATATTGATACATTTTCCACCGAAGGTGCAAAAGTTTCAAAACCCGAAATGTAAACGTCGGCATTTATTTTCAAAATACAATTTCGTGCACGCGCGCCAAAATCCCGAGTCATCTTTAACCAAACTGCGCAGTTCGAGCTGCGCAGTGGAGCTGCGCAGTAGAACTGCGCAATCGTCTTTGGTCATAACTGAACATTGAGAACTTGTGGTATTATTTCTCGCAGGGATGACCGTCACTCCCGCACGGGGGTAATTTTTTTAATGATGATTTATCAACTGCAAGTTGAAAAAAAAAAAGAGATGTTAACTGCCATTGGGAAGGGGTGCTGCTGATGAAAGGGGAGGTGCTGCCATGGAGCTAACACTCCCTAGGAAAAGTAAGTTCACCCTTCGTCAGCAAAAAACAATGTTGTCATACTCAAACTTATGCAAGTGTGTGATTGATATTCATTGTTGTGTAAAGAAGCTTCCTGGTAAGATTGTCTTCAATCATAAAATAAATTGGGACACAACAAAATGGATCACTTTCCAAGAATATTTGGCAAACTTTATTTGTTGCACAAAATGCATGCAATATTGAATAACCACACGTCTCTGCATGCTGCAGATTAATTTGCTAAACAATGTGTCCGAGTTAAAGCACAAAAAAGGAATATAAAGAATGTATGTCGGCAATCGTATCTATATTAGCCTCACATGCTCTTTTCAAAAGGCTGTTGAGTAATGCAGAATGGCTTAAAAATTTGTTCAAATGCTTATCAAGGAATATTTTAAATTCAAGACCCCTGTATGCCCACTTAAAATCATAATTAACTATCGAAATAAATTCAGCCTGAAAGAAAGTCTGCAATTGACATTTTGCAGATTCACACATCATCACTCAGCATTTTGCAGACTTTGAAGCCTTCAGAGAGTCATGCATAGTTGCTTGTAGAAAATTGCAGAATTGATGATTGGAACACTTCAAACTGAAATGAAAAGTTAGTGTGCTGACATGTCACAAAGAGCTATTGTTGCAACACATGCTTTAAGTTGGTCCGTTGCCGTGGTCGTGATAACTCCCATCCTCCCCCCATCATCTCCCACCCATGACAATTCACTGTTGTGTTAAGACCCACTGACCTTCATTGCACATTCAGAAGTTCTCATAATGGTGTTTAAAGTGTGCTCTGTCCTTGCGGTTGAGTTGCCTGCATGCTTCGTCAACCGTCTTCGTCATGGTGGGAGGTCCACAGCTAAACACACCCACTTTATTCACCTGAAAGTGACACCACACCCAGTCTACTCATCTGTAAACCAGACCACACCCACTTTATCTGGAAAGTCAGATCACTTGAACTGGACCCAAAATTAACATGAATTTTGAAAATGCACCCCATTACATGATATAATAATAAATGCATTGGATCAAAGCCACATTCTTGCAATCAAAATCGATGAACAGTCATGTAGATGATGAGAGAAGGCAACTTTAATGCAAGAATAAAGTGGGCTGAAAGGAAGTGTAGTGTCGTGTATTAATATGTAACTAGCAGGGGTACCTGGCATTGCAGGGGTACCCGGTGTTGCCGGGCAACGTCAGGTCCCTCTTCCCGCTCCATCCCTTCCCCTGCATCCTCCCACCCCACCACTCGAGGGACGAATTAATCGATATGGCTGAAATAATGACGCTATAGATGTTTATCCTCATCGCCATGTCATGAATTTGGGGTGTGTTCAGTTACCAAGTTTCGCGTAGAGTGCTTGCCAAGTGGCTGAAGCACTCAAGCAAGCACTCCGTTAGAAACCGTTGATAAGGAACGGCTGACTTGGCAAGCACTAGCCAGCTGCTTGCTAACAACACATCCACCCACAGACACAAACACAGCTTCATACATTAGATGAGGCGACAGTGAGACACCTCAAGTGAAACTGGCATGTTTGCATGATATTTCCTACTCTTGTTAATCTATTCTTCTTCTTCTCCCTCTCATACTAATCAGCAAATAAACTTTCTCTCCTCTATCATATCATTTTTTCCATGAGTTTTAGTATGTTAGAAAAAGGCTCCAATTATTAGTGCATTCATGCGATTGCAGACATCGCTGCGTGATGACGTCACGTGTAGGGACGTCTTTTTTCATACTTCGCACGGAAGCAAACATGGCATATTTTTGCTTGTAACAGTCATTGCAAATTCTGGTAAGCGACATGTCACTGTCTCACAGACAGAACCACAGACACAAACTCAGATTTATATATTACTAGTGCGGGCCCGTAGGTGCGTGCCAGTATGTGCAGCTTCGTTCCTTCGCTCTCGTAAACGACGACTGGATTGGGGCATTTTTTCAATTAGATCAGACCAACCGTATCATAAATGGCCATAACTTGGGAAACTCCTGGGAAACATACTCAGGTCCCCAGCGTCAATTGCGACATCATATCAAACGAAGAACAAGAAGAATTGTGATGCCTTCTCTCTCTTGCCCCTCTCTCTCGCCCCCCTCTCTCGCCCCCCTCTCTCTTGCTCCCTCTCTCCCCCCTAGTCTTGCCCCTCCTCTCTCCACCCTCTCTCTCACCCCCACTCTCACCCCCTCTCCCATCCCCCTCTCTCGCCCCCACTCTCACATCCCTCTCCCATCCCCCTCTCTTGCCCCTCTCTCACCCCTCCTCTCTCCCCCTCTCTTGAATTGACGCCCCTCTCCTCACCCCCTCTCCCTCCCCTCTTCTATCCTCTCTTGCCCCTCTCTCACCCCTCTCTCTCGCCCCCACTCCCATCCCCCTCTCTTGCCCCTCTCTTGAATTGACGCCCCCTCTCTCTCACCCCCCTCTCTCCCTCCCCTCTCTCACCCCCTCTCTCACCCCTCCTCTCTCGCCCCTCTCTCTGTAAATGTATTCACAAATGTCTACCAATCACAACAATTAATTCAAACCTTGGGAAAAAACAGCTTTCAAACCCTTGGGAAACAGCTCTTTCCCTTGGGAAAATTCAAACCTTGGGATTAATTAATAATTTGAACAATTAATTCAAACCTTGGGAAAAAAGTTTTCAAACCTTGCGAAACACTTGGGAAACAGCTGAAACGGATGAAGAACGATATCAAACCTTGAAAAGGCACATATTCAGGTCTCCAGCATCGATTGTGATGTCATACCAAATGAAGAAGAAGAAGAATTGTGACATCAATCGTGCATAAAACAAACAAACAAAAAAAAAAAACATTAATTGTGACGTCATTCGTGACGTCATAGCACCGTGTCTTGTCATTGGTTGACAGATCAATGGCCGTAACTTGGGAACCGCTTGTCCAATCAATATCAAACCTTGAAAAGGCACATACTCAGGTCCCCAGCGTCGATTGTGACGTCATACCAAACGAAGAAGAAGAATTGTGACGTCAATCATGCAAAAAATAAATAAATAAATAAACTGATTGTGACGTCATTTGTGATGTTATAGCACCATGTCCTGTCATTGGTTGATAGACGTTATTGGTCATTATTGGTTGACAGACAATATATAGGTCATTATTGGTTGACAGACATTGGTCATTGTATCACGTTATTCTTTTTATTACTGCCAATTATTGTGCTATTATTATTATTATTAATATTAATACTAGCGCATGCCCGTAGATGTGTGGCCGTACGTGCAAACCCTCCACCCCCCCCCCCCCGTAAAAAAACTCAAACCGCGTGCCAGAAACAAGAACCACATAAGCTGTTCCTTCGCTTTCACGTGCCCGTATGTGCGTGGTTGTACGTGCAAAAAAAAAAAAAAAAAAAAAAAAAAAAAAAAAAAAATATATATATATATATATATATATATATATATATATATATATATATACCCTTTAAAACTGCTTGCCAGAAACAACCACACAGGCCGTTCCTTCGCTCTCGAGTGGCCGTACGTGCGTGGCCGTAGGTACGTGTCCGTACGTGCATGGCCGTACGTGCATGGCCGTACGTGCGTGCCCATACGTGCGTGGCCGTACACACAAAAAAAAAAACTTTCAAACCGCGTGCCAGAAACAACAACCACACAGGCCGTTCCTTCGCTCTCGCGTGGCCGTACGTGCGTGGCCGTACATCAAAAAAAAACAACTTTCAAACAAACACACAGCCCATTCCTTCGCTCTCATAAACGACGACTGGATTGGGACATTGTATTTATCTATAAATGCGGATAAGAAATCGAGAAATTATTAGAATACAGTAAGTTATCACTATCCAAAAGTAATGCGTGACCGTACGGAATGTTCACATGCATTCCAGGAATTATCGCTTGTATTGAAGTAACAAATGCTGTGATACTTACACACAGAGTTAATTAAAATCAAGTTTACCTCCCTGTCTTTGCTTGCCATGACATTCGCTGCCATTTCTCATTGGCACTCCTACCCCACGGTAACCAAGGCACCGATCGGTCCCCATCGTAACCAGCACGGCACGTGACGTCATCGTCGGCCGGCCGTGCACCGGCCTATGCAGTCACGCCCATGCAGCAACGTGTCCTGTGATTGGTAACTAAAATGGCGCATCGGCCATGCCCACGCAGCACGTGTCCTGTCATTGGTTGGTAAATAAATGGCCATAACTTGGGAATCACTTGTCCGATTAATATCAAATCTTGAAAAGGCACATACTCAGGTCCCCAGCAATATACCTGGCAAGTTTCAATTGGATCGGACCAGTGGTTGTCGGGAAACAGCGGTCACAGACACACAGACACACAGACACACAGACACACAGACACACAGACACACAGACACACAGACACACAGACACACAGAAACACAGAAACACAGAAACACAGAAACACAGAAACACAGAAACACAGAAACACAGACACACAGACACACAGACACACAGACACACAGACACACAGACACACAGACACACAGACACACAGACACACAGACACACAGACACACAGACACACAGACACACAGACACACAGACACACAGACACACAGACACACACACACACACACACACACACACACACACACACACTGCTGGAATTATAGACAGATGAAATGAGGTCAATGAGATGACAAATGAAGGGGTTGAATGCATACTGCAGAGCAATGAGTCAGGAAACCCGTCGTTGTGAATCGTTTTTACCACCAAATTGAGATGTATTTCGTTGGCAAACATGTTGAGTGGAGCTGAATTCCTTAACACTTCCAAAGGCCACAGCGTTTTGACAACTGGAAACAAAAGAGAGTTGTGCACTTTTTTTGATAAATTATTTTTGGAAATTTTTTTCTTCAATAAATAAATAACAATAAAAATCGTCTCCATGTACATTGTACACACCTTTATCTCGTTAGCACCTCTTCATAAACAACATCGCTGAGGAAGCGGTGCTTCTTTGTTTCCTCGTCCAGGGCAATAATACGGAGGCTTTTAATGGCCAATTATTCAATTCGCGCCAACGTATTTTATTTTGCCTTTTCGCAAGGAAAAACACGAAGAGAAGAGAAGAGAAGAGAAGAGAAGAGAAGAGAAGAGAAGAGAAGAGAAGAGAAGAGAAGAGAAGAGAAAAAACCTGTAATGGCGAACGCGGCTGAGTTTCTCTTCACCATCGACCACGGCTACGCAGCAACGCTTCCTGTCATTGGTTAATAAAAACTGGCTGCAGCAACGGTTCCTGTCATTGGTTGGTAAACAAGTGGCCATAACTTGGGAAGCACTTGTCCGATTAATATCAAACCTTGATAAGGCACATCCTCAGGTCCCCAGCAATATACCTGGCAAGTTTCAATTAGATCGGACCAGCGGTTGTCGAGAAACGGCGGTCACACACACACACACACACACACACACACACACACACACACACACACACACACACACACACACACACACACACACACACACACACACACACACACACACACACACACACACACACACACACACACACACAGCTGGAATTATATATATATATATATATATATATATATATATATATATATATATATATATATATATATATATATATATATATATACATATATATATATATATATATATACATATATATATATATATATATATATATATATATATATATATATATATATATATATATATATATATATATATATATATATATATATATATGGCAGTGTCTTGGTGATTGTATCACTTTCTTGCTCACCTCTGGATGCTGGTTCTGCAGGGAGTTGAGAAATGGAATGAATTGAGGCCTGCCAAAGTGTGTGATCGACTGAAGGCCAGTAAATAGGCTGCGGCTTTGTTCCTTCTGGAAGTGCCGCTCAAAGATGTACTGATGAGCATTAAACATGCAAACACAAGTGTTAGACTCAGCAATGCACATCACAGTCTTCATCTCGTGATGCCATCATTTTTTATACACAACATAGAATTAACCAAACTTAGTTTAAACTTTGTAACATCTGCTGCAAAACTGTTTTTGATTACGCTCAAAGTCAAATAATTTTGTATTTTTATGCAAGACCTGAGAAATAGGCAAACCTGCTTTTATAGTCTTTCTGGGAACAAAAGACATCATGAAACTCGAGTTGGTTACCCCCCGCCCCCTTTTCCCCATGCATATTTAATTGAAATATGAGTGGGGATAGAGGGCAACCTTCTCTGAAGTATTAAAATATGAGAGAGGGAGAGATACACTGCTCACACGGTCAAATCATTACCAGCATTGAGGTCCGAAGATCGAACTTCTCGGCAAACTGGGTAATGTAGATGTGAACCGAGACGAGATTCATCTTGTCATTCTCCTCCACCTCCTTAATTATGTCTGTTAGCCATTCAAATTGATGCTGTGTCCGTGTCACCCAGATGAAATACACCTGTAAGTAAAAGCCAAACAAATAAAACTGTATAAGGTGTAAAAGGTAGTTTAGAACATTTAGATGAAATGCTCGAGGCTCATTCCTTGAGAAACATCTTGGTACATGCACTCCTGTTTAATTATATAAAAGTAGAAATTTGAATCCAGTTCAGACTTGATTCTACAACCAATCATATGGAGCAAAAGGTAAGCACTCACTTTTTTACACTTTATGAACCTGGAGCTCAGGAGTGACTTCTGCACAATATCTTTGAGGATTGAAGCAAAGGGTGTGACTCCAATACCACCTCCCACAAGTACTGACACTTCATACTCATTCCAATCTTGGTGACCTTCACCAAATGGTCCATCCAAGTAGATCTGCAAATCACAACAGATCGTGCTGGTTTGTCGTTAAATTTGTACAACAATGATATGATAATTATTATCGCAGAGTGATCCTTTAAAAATCAGCCATTTCTCTCGAGATCTGATCATTGTTTCATCAGATTTAGTAAGAATTTATTTGTAAGAGAAATTATGTAAGCATAGCTCATCTGTGTGCACCTTGATTGGAATGTTATTTAAATATTAACTTACTTTCTTCCACTTCAATTATCTGTGATATCGAGTATCCACGACACTTGTGATGCACATTTTTATGATACTGCTCTTGTATAGTCTGATTCCCATCATGTACTGCCTTTTTGGCTACTGGTTGCATCATTGGTTAGGGGCGCAGCTATGCCCCTATTACCAGCATGCTGGTGCTTATTTCGCCGACTTCGGAAGGATGACAGGCTGGGTCAATCCCCTGGTGTTAATTCAGTGGCCAACGGGGCTCAAACTCAGCACTCCACCAGGATCCCAAGCCACCACCCTAACCGCTAAGCCAACACTAGGCTGACTATTGTCTAATATGGGTTTGATACAGAAGAGGATTTCTGAGGTTAAAGGTTATTAAAGTTCATTGAATGCTAAAACATAATAGTCTAGGCAATGGGTGCAAAATACAGCAAGAATTGCTCAGTAAGTGATAAAAGCATGAGACTTGGCACAATTATTCTTCAACCCATACTGAATATTTTCAAAGGTGGAGCCATTGAATACAGCATGTTCCTTAGCAACGGTTGCTAGGTAACAAATTTACCCAAGCAACGGGCTTTTTAAGCCGATTTACTACATTCGGAAAGGTTGGTGCTATGTTACAGAAGATCAGAACTATCAGTAGACATGTTTTAAAGACAATGAGTGTCATCAGAAAACAAAACAACACAATAGTGTCACCACATAACAAATTAGCATTTGTTTTGTTTCTAGGTAATGGATAAACAATACCAACTGTCTTTGTATATATTTATCCTCTATTTGTAAATGATGCTTCTACTTCACATTGCCTAATGGCCTACAGAAGAGAAATGTTTTGGGTAAATAATCTATACAGGTTGTCATAATTGTTATCAAAAAGTAACAAAACATTAAATATTTAGTTTCTTCGTAACCTATTTACCATGGCAACCATCTGAGTATACATAGAAGACGACCTGTGAACACGGGATTCACTTAACTCATTAACTCAACTTAAACATAACAGTCTTGTTATCAATAGAAGACCTTCTTCCTGGAAATATAATGAAAGCAATGGTATTTTACACCATACATCAAATTAAAACATTGTTACGCAATCCATTCACGGTAGCAACCAGCAACTAGCAACTGTCAATTATGTTGTCACCTTGGACTTTCTTTGGACCTTTGCCATTGCTTTAAGCATTGCCACAATCTCACATGCATGTGCAGTAAACAGTGCATTGTAAGTGCGCTCGTACACATTTGCAGTCTTTACACCTGCTCCTACATGCACACTTCAGCAACTCTGGACAGGATGCACTGGCTTCTGGCAGATTTGTCCATAGGGGCTTCCACTGTTCTGGGCAAGTCCATCCCCACTCAGCAGGAGAGGGAAACTGGCGATATGGCATGGTAGTACGCCCCCAGTAGTGCCCACCTTGCAATACTGCCCTCCTGATATGTTGCTGTTGGGCAGCCTTGGTGGGAGGAAGGGTTGACATCTGACGCCCTTTGCGTGTGAATAGAAGCTTCCTAACCTCGTTGATTGAGGCACATGTTGATGTCCTGTCATAGAGAAGGACAGTGAAATACTCTAGGGAAGCTTCTGTCTCTTCAGATATTTGCTCTGGTGAATCGTGCAGCTCAAAGAAGGCTCGAGTGAACTCATCATGTGTTTCCCACACTTTCCATTGACAGGTAAAGTTATAGATAATAAAATACGTTGTAATTGATAAGTTAAATTGGTCTGCAGGCATCTTTTGTGCTGGTTGCTAAGGAAAATATGTTGCCTAGCAACTGAAATTAAGCCTTGTGTTGTTGACAGTTGCTCCAAATTGATGTTTATATGAAAATTGAAGTTGTAGATATTAAAATACATCATAATCATTTAATAAAATTGGTCCACAGTCATCCTATGTGCTGGTTGCTAAGGAAAATATGTTGCCCAGCGACCGTTACAATGCTACATTCAGTTCACATTGGCTCCACCACTGAAAATGTTTAGAATGTTGATTGAACATTTGTGCAAAGTTTCATGCTTTTATCACAATCTGAACAATTTTTTCACCCCTCACCTTGACTCTAAGGAAAGGTATTTGTGTTCACACATCATGCACAAGTTTGTCATGATTGATCTGCATTTACGCACACCTCAAATAATGGTTATTGGATCACAGCATTTACGAGTTAATTCCCAAAATTACAAATTCCACAACAAAATGCCAACTGTTTTGCTTTTGTGCCTTTTGTAAGGCTGGTCATGAAAAACATCATTGAAATTTAAGAAAATTCAACTATTTGATGATCTTTAGCTCTCTATCCTCCCCCATTGCTGCTGAAAAAAGGATTAATCTGTACTAATAAATGTCAATGTGTACGTGTGTGTCTCCTCCATAACTCCAAAACCATCAAACCGAGCAGCCTGAACATTTGCATGCATACCAAGAAAACTTCGAGGAAGTGGGGATGACTGAAAATTGGGTGTTTGGGTTAATTAAAACACCCCCTTTTGAAGATAATTAACGGCCTTATTTAATTATATCCTTCATCAGGCACATCCTTGGACACCCTCAGACACCTCACTGGCCCTCAATGGGGTCCTAATTCGCCATTTTGTTCGGCCTATTCAAACATGCCTCAATTTGGAAACAAGATCTACTCTCTCACAGACTAATTAAAGTACAATATGGAATAGGCAAAGCCTAGAAGCGAACGTAGAATTCTTCTTACATTCGATGCTGCAATTTCCGGTTACTCGGGCCTGGATTCGAGATCAGCGATCAACTAATGTAAATCACGATTAAAAATTATTTTTGATGATGCGGGAGATATCTTTATTAAAATCAGTGGAGCAAATATACACCATGTCTGATATTTGGGTCTTTCATGTCTCCGACGATGCCTTTATCTCCAGGGACGCATCATTCCCCATGACACAAACCAGAAGCAAAAGGGTCATAGCCGACGACATGGATTCCAAATTGCCAGGGTATTGTATTGTTGTTGTTGTTTCCTATTCTCTCATGTGCACGCGTTGAGTATGAAGCTCACTACATTCGCGATAAATCAAAATAAGTGTCAAAATCTGGAGTGAAATCCGAAAAATTTCACAAATTAGCGATTTTTACAACTTAGTGTATTTATTAAAGCAAAGCATTGTACTTAACTTTTTCTACTATTCGGAGGATTATATTGAGTGAAGAAAAGATTATGGAATGTGCAGAAAGTGTGACTTCATTGAGCGCAACGCCGTGCTTCATAACCTGCTTTTGCAATCCATGACTGCATAGTCCACAAGGGTGCTTTTTCAACAATTACTATGCCAGACTCACAGATTCAGTTTGAGTTCAATTGAACACCTGAGAAAAAGAAAGTGAAGCAGTATTGCTCCTTCAACTCCAGTGAGAAGACACAAAACTTTGTTGTCGACGTCAATAGTGTGGACATGACATTTTCTGGAGGTCTTTTTCCTCAAGTGGACTGTGAGGTGAAAGCCGAATGCACTCTTTGCCAGATTTTCTTTTTGTTCTACATGGTGGTGATGATAAGGTGTGGAAGCATTTCAAAAGTGACAAACATGTTGCAAAATGGTTGTCAACATCCACCAAACAAGCAATTAAGATGAACAAGTTAGGATTTGGAGAGCATACTATAATCTACCTTAAAAAAAAAACAAGTTCCGCAAGATTAATACATCTTCAAAAACTCAACTACAAAAAACCCTTTCAAGCAGGTTCCCCAATGATAATATATCTGTGGAGTTTATCTCTCAGCAAAATAACGGAAGCTTACCCTTTTCCTGAAAATATGAATCAGAAAAACATTTTTTGTTTGAATCAACTATCATGTAATAACCAAACCATACATCTTAAATCTACCTTTGGGCAGCAGGATGCTGGTGAGCTGTAGGCCTCACGGAGCCGCATGGTCCAGGGACCAACGGCTCGGATGTGTACGCTGAGTGTGTCTTCGTGAGGAGCTGACGTCAGGGTGAAAGGGTGATATTCATTCTGGGATAGGTTGAGGCAGGCAATGCGCACCCACTGACCGGATTTGTAACAAAAATTTTGGGGCCTCTTGAACTGTAGATGCGTCACCCCTGAGGGTATTTACAAGGGCAATTTACTATACAAACAAAAAAGTCACCAGATTTATTATGAATACAATGTTGACTTTTCTCAAAAATGAAAGGAAATGCAGTCATTTATTCTAAAGTACTGAGATCACTTACTAAAGTTAAACATCAATATCTCTGAATTTTTGGTCCAGTTGTCCTTAAAATTGTGAAACAATTTTCTTACCTGAGGGCAGCAACTCAGCTTTGTAAACACAAATTTCGACTTTCTTGCGGCTCAGGCTAACTAAAGCATCACCGGAGTAAAGAAGAGCTGGCACGATGAAATAGAGGTAGAACATTGGTTTTTGAATCATAGCCATGCTGCCATGCAAGATGATCTGTGAAAAGGCAGTTTGCCATCAGTGTACGTAAAACATTTCACTTCTGGTTTTAAAAAGTGCCATGATGGATACTATCTTCTCACCAGTAAATAGAGAACTACATATAGCTTGTGGGTGATCCAAAAGGCTTTGAAAGAGTTGCGTCGCGAGTACCGGTTGGCAAACACATACATGACTGCCAACACTGCCAACATGAGGATACCGGTGAGACCTGGAATTTGACACACACAGACACAGCTTAGCCTTATTCTATCCCTAATACCAACCACTTTATAATAATTTCTGTGATCAGTCGCCACAGATTTTCTGCAATCGGAATTTTTTTAGGCAATGCGTAAACATCTCAGAGCTCAAATATAGAATGTTGCTTAAAATAAAACAAAAAATTATGACATATAATCATTACCTCCACCATGAAGGTGTATGGAGGGTATGTTTTCAACACTGTCTGTCTGGCTGTTTGTGAGCAGGATGTCTCCAAAAGTTATGGATGGATGCGGACAAAACTTAGTGGACAGGCTGGGTGTGTGTGACAATGGCGAATTGCTTTGATTTTGGTGAAGATCCGGATACTACTGTATAATTATTTAACTGATTCCCCAGGCAAAAATAACATTCTTTTCCTGCAGTAATTCTGTATTATATGCGAGTACAACTCAAATATACAATAGTTCTAACTGTAGCATTTTTGCCTGTGTTCACTATTGAGAGATATCAGGCCAAAAATGATATAATAGCATGACATCTCAAAAAGTTGTGGAGGAGTTATTCAGATATAATTTGGTGGTTGAGTTAGTTTGGTGACAAGAACAAGGTGATTAAATTTTGGTTAAGGTTCAGATGCAGATCTGACTTGTCAGTGGGATACAAAATGTAAAACTGTTCAGCCTGGTGGAGGTGTGTGCTCCATTGAGGGTCGTTATAGTTTGGATGTGTTTCACTTGACTTGTTTGAAGAAAAAATAACCTCTGATTAATTGAGCAGTTAATTAAACTTCAGTGAAATGTCTGATATTAACTATGAGCAGGGGCTACCCGACTGGGTGAGCTTTTCCTGGCAGTGGTTTCGGGACATATTGGACATTGAGAGGCTTTGATTTTTAAAAGTTTTCCTTTACATGTGGGCTGGTGTCAATGTGAAAATTGGGGTGGCAGCAATGTCTGACCCCACATCCCAATATACACTTTATAGCAGCTTTTGGCTTCAACACGGACGTCAAGGCCAATGTGTGGCAGCTTAAAACCTTGCCCAGATTCTGAAGTACCTACACCCAAAATTTGGGGCCTCCAGGTACTACGGTTTGGTTGTCAAAGAATAACAAACAAACACACAAACAAACACTTGAGAATATTTATAAGATGGAGTTAGACATATTCTTTCTGCTGATATCACAGCATGATTAGTTGTTTATTTTTCAATTTCACATTTGAAAAATCACATTGGCAAGTTATCTTAAAGTATCACAAACTTGCTAACTTGTAATTAGACAATTAAAAATTGTTGCAGTATATATCAGCCTCCATAAGCAATAAACATTGCTTTTTTTAAAGTACCATTCAAGGACATGGCTTCCTTATCTTGAAAGCTCTGTGGACCATTGTGAGGGTATATATTTGTGCATGGCCCTGGTGGAAAAATGAACTGCAACATAACCAAAGTTTAAAAACAAAACTAAGGTGGATACTGCAGTTGTTTTTCAGAAATATTTTTGGTGTTGGTAAAACAGTAATTTTGTTTTTTACATAACATATTATGTTATGACATATTATATGATATTATTTATACAACATATATTATATTATGATTTTATAAAACAGTAATTTAGTTTGTAATTTTGATGAAATAGCAGCAGGGTTGATGTTTTGAGGGTTGGTACTGGTGAAATTATTTGTTTGGGACTATGGTAGGATGTCAACTTATCTCACTGGGTTTGATTTATTGGGATGAAAGCACCTTAAAACCATGAACTGTTGAGAAAAGAGCTTTTTATGAGACTAAGGCGACTCCCCGAATGGTACGAAATGTTTTAATTGAAAGAATGAATACTTTGGTGCTTGCTGTTTAATATGAAATTTTATGAAAATAATCAATATTCAAAACTTTAAGCAAGATTTTCAAAGTGATTGTTTAGATTTATTTCAAAAGATTGTTATTTACTGTATCTGATAAATTCGGAGTTCAGAATGAACAGCCGATTGCAAGCATGTGACTGTTGATAACATGAAACAGGAGATGATTCCCCGCGAATAAAAAGGCTGCTTCTCAAAAATTACTTTGAATTCTACAAAGTTATCTTGCTGGTTAATGTTGCATTTTTTCATGCAAGGATAAGAACCAAAAATTAATTATAATCAGATGCAATCATCTTTTTTAAAAATCAACTTTTGTTTCACTTTCTTTAGTGTAATAAAGGCACTGGGAGGTTTTTCACACCAATCTTGAATACCTCTGTCAAGGAATATTTACTTTGTCAATTTGAAGGTTGAGAATCTCAATCAATCAATTAAATGCCCAAGTGAAAGCATCACCACTGGAGGGCACATTTTTTTTGTATACCTCGTCGAGGTTCGTATGAGAGCTAACACACAATTGCACAGCAAGGGGGGCATGAGACAAGAGGGTGGGAGTGGGAAAGACAAAACAGTGGGGAACAGAGACATTAGGAGATCTGTGGAAGGGAGAGGGATTGGGCGGGGAACACGGGGTATACAAGATGGACATTACAGGGACTTTCAGGAAGGAAAGCAGGGAATTTGAAGGAGGTGGGTTTGGGGTAACAAACAAACCTCATAGGAACAAACAACACAATTTGCGAGGCCATTGTATTAACAAGCATTTCACACACCTGGGATTGACTCAAAGAACCACCAGGTGTATTTTGGAGGTACGTCAGACCTTCAAAGAGAAATAAAAGAGTTAATAATGAGTCACAGTTTCAAAAGTTTTCTCGAATCCACCTCAAACAGTGATTTGACTTTTAATGCAAATCCATTTAAATTCAGACAAGTTTACAGTTCATTTCTGAAAAATATAAATATAAAAATGTTGTTTTACATGAAATCACAAAGCTTCATTGACTGGTTTGATTGAGACAAAGAACCACCAAATGTATTTTGGAGATATGTCAGACCTTCAATGAAAAATAAAAGAGTTAATAATGAGTCACAGTTTCGAAAGTTATCTCTAATCCACGTCAAACAGTCACAGACTTTTAATGCAAATCCATTTAAATATAGACGAGTATACTACAGTTCATTTTTGAAAAATAGATATAAAAATCTTGTTACCTTGCGCTCGCAAAGCAAAAAATTGGGTGAAGCGATCGGTCATGTCCGTGTGCCGTACGTATGTGTCTCGTGCATGTGTACGTACGTATCTGCATTATAAAAATTCATTTTCTCAGCAGCTGTTTGTCTGATTGACACAAAATTTTGAATCACATAAACAGGTGCGATTCCTCCTGTGGAATTTTTTAGTCATAATTATGACATCATAGGTCATGTCGTACAGGTGCCATCTTGGAAAAACCGAAAAACTTGGCACCTTTATATCTATGAAAACGTTTCATAGAAAAAATTAAAACACGGCTCATTCTCAAGTACTCCCCATGTGAAATAAGATATGTTCATGCTGATGTCATCAGTCCTACATTATGACATCATAATTCGACAAGTGCAACACTTGATCCGGTCAGTATGAAATTTTTTTTTAATCTGCAATTGTTGGTCCGATTGTCAATTTTGATCAGAGGTGCGCCTCCTGTAGGAATTTATGATAATTATAACATCATAGGTCATGTGGTACAGGCGCCATCTTGAAAAAAACAAAAAGTTTGCACCTTTATATCGCTGAAACCGCTCCATGGAAAAAATTGAAACACGGCTCATTGTCAAGTACTCATGTAGAATAAGATATGTTAATGATGATGCCATTAGTGCTTTAATTATGACATCATAATTCAACAAAAGCAATGCCTGATCCGGTCAGTTGCGTCGGGAGCATTGATGGACAGTCATGTCATGCCACAGATTTTCGATTGTATTAAGTCGGAGCTCAGACTGGGCGACTCAGGAACATTCATCTTTTTGTTCCTTCGCCTCTCCAGTGTGGCTTTGGCTGTGTGCTTCGGGTCATTGCCATGCTGAAAGGTGAACTTCCGTCCCAATTTCAGTTTTATTGCAGAGGGCAGCAGATTTTCCTCTAGGATTTTTCTGTATTTTGCTCCATCCATTTTCCCTTGTGTCCAACAAGTGCCTCAGTCCCTACTGATGAGAAACATCCCCATGACATGATACTGCCTCCACCATGCTTCACAGTAGAGATTATGTCCTTTGGGTGATGTGCTGTGTTGGGTTTGCACCAAACATCAAAGTTTTGCATTTCGGCCAAAAAGTTCCATCTTGGTTTCATCAGACAACAAAACCTTTTGCCACATGGCTTCAGAATCTCTGGAGTAGTTTTTTGCGTACCTCAAACGGGACTCAAGGTGGGCTTTTTTGAGTAATGGCTTCCTTCTTGCCACCCTACCATGCAGACCAGAATTGTGGAGTGCTTGGGATATTATTGTCATGTGCACACAGTGACCAGTCTTTGCCATTAAGACATGTAGCTCTTTCAAAGTTGCCATTGGCCTCTTGGTGGCCTCTCTGATCAGTGTCCTCCATGCTTGGTCATCCAGCTTGGAGAGAACGTCTGATCTAGGCAGGATCTTGATGGTTACTATACGCCTTTCACTTCTTAATGATTGTCTTGACTGTACTCCAAGGGATATTCAAGGCCTTTGAAAATTTTTTATCCATCCCATGATCTGTGCTTTTCCACAACTTTATCCTTCGTGAAATCTTTTGAAATCTCCTTTGTGCTCATGGTTGAGTCTTTGCTGTGAAATGCATTACCGAGCAGAGGAAACCTCCAGGAACAGCTCATTTTATCCTGAAATAATCAGAATCACAACAATTTAACACAGGTGGAAGCCAATTAAATTGGTGTGTGATATTAAAGGTGATTGGTTAGGGTTAGATTGTTAGGGTTAGGTTAGCAAATTTACAATCGCTATTATAAGGGGGGTGGACACTTATCCAACCAAGATATTCTAGTTTTGTATTTTTAATTAATTTTCTGAAATTTGTGGAATTTGTTTTTCACTTGGAAGTTGTGGGTTATGATGTGTAAATAAAGGTGGGAAAAGCCTGATTTTATGCAAATAAATTCCAGGCTATAAGGCAACAAAAGGTGAAAAATTTGAAAGGGGGTGTAGTCTTTCTATCGGCACTGTAAACATCATAGGGAGACTACTACAAGTTACGTGGATACTATTATAGGTTGCGTTGATGCTATTATAGGTTACAAGGTTACTCTTATAGGTATCCTATTATAATATAGGTATTATAATATCCGACTATTATAAGTGTTCCTCCATGTGTCCTTCTTCCCCTCTCTTTGATCTTGCTCTTACGCTCACGTGTACTCTATTGTTGGTGTTTTCCCCTTTCCAATTTGTTCCCTTCCATCCTTCTTTCGCTCTTCGAAGAGCATCGATCATGTATACAAAAACAGAAAAGAGGGACACAGGGTCAAGTTGCCCGTTTGGCCTTTTCCTTCTAATTTCAACCAGATCGAGTCATTGTGGGAAAAGGCTGTGGCTCAGAAGGCTAATAATCTTAAGAACGTCCAAGAGTTAAAAGAACTGTGCTGCAGAAGAATGGGCTGAAGTTAAAAAGAAAAGATGCCATAAATTGGTAGATAAGAAGAATATACAGTTTTGTAAGCAGTGGGAGTTCATAGGAAATATTGGACTCAGTTGCACAATATTCCTGTTCTGATTCTTATTTCATATGTGCAGCACAAGGCTGTTGGGTAGCATCAATGGCTGAGGGCGCAGCTGTGCTGCTGATGCAATGCCATCTGCTGGTTATGGCAGGAATTTGGAATTTGTTTATGGTGCGGCGATAGCTCGCCTACTCTCTGTGAAGGATACCGTGGGATCTTTAACATCCACCAACTAATACTGAGAGACGGGACTCCAATTTAATCTCCATCTGAGCGACGGCACACACGTTGAGGAATCACACTACCTGTGAAACACCAGGATGACAGTTTATAGCTGGATTGAGAATCGAACCCAAGCTAGATAGCTGAGAGGTAAGTGTGCATACCTCAAGGCCATCCTGCCAGCTCCCCCCCCCATTCCCTGTTCTGATTTAAAACATATGACTGCCATGTCATTCATTAATTTAAATACGAACAAAAGTTTGGTTGATTTTGCTTGATTACAGCCTCATTATTTGCAAACCTAATGAAACAGATTATTAATGATAAAAGTTCTCTGTTTTTTGCAAGAGATAATCAAACTTTTCCTAACTACTCCAAACATGTCTTTTGAATCATAGAGAACCTTACCCATCATCATAAACGTCCAAGGGAAAGAGGCAGGACAACACACTCCGAGGATGGATCACAAAGTGGAAAACATTGACCACATGACCGACTGAATGCAAAACTGCCAAGGAAGCAAAATAACACAACGATTGAATTACAATGCTGTGTTTTATGTCACAACAAAAATGGAAAAGTAAGACTGCCATTCCATCGTCTTCAAATCAACAGTGATGATGATATTTTATTGGTCAGAGGCAGGATGTGGATGGGAACAAGAATCTTACTTACTGACGAGCACGATAGCAGTTTTGGCGATGATACGGTGGAAAGCCACAGCGGAGTCGAAAGGGATGTAATGTTTGAGGAATGTCTTACGGAGGAAGGTGTTGAGATTACGACACATTGTGAGTAGGATGAAGGAGTAGGTAAAGGAAATCCCTGCAGCTGTGCTACGTGATATGATTATGCCAACCTCAGTGACCTGCCGTATTCCAAAATGCTCCGAGTCAATGGCGTAGTCTGAAATGACAAGACAATTCTCCCTAGACATGATCGCTTCCAAACTATTCTACCCCAACCTTATATTGGGAAGGAACAAGGAAAAGGTGTCCTCAAAAATATAAGCAACAGGAAACCTACAGTAAGCTCGCTCCAACATGATGCCAGCAATGATGGTATAGAAGATGGTGCAACAGAAGATGTGTTGTCTGTAGTTCTCCACACTGCGCTTTAAGAGCTGCACCTTGCACAGAAACCTGCCACGACGTGGCCGATTGCGCTCAGCCTCCGTAAAAACGTTGGCATTGTTCGACCTTTTCCTAGAAACAAGTGTGGATGGCACGAATCCTGAACAATCAAGTCATACAGAAGGCAAAGGTATTGAGTTCTACCATGATGTTAGTTTGCATGTTTTTGAGAGTAATTTTTAAGGAAAGTGAAGAGCAATATAATGGTGTTTTTACCATGTGATGCTTCATCACAAGGGAAGTTCTGCACTGATGCAAATGTACAGACAAGCCAAAAATCCCATGACGAGTTTGTTGATTCAAGGTGGAGGGACTGTGAGCGATGCTGTCACACGCACAAATGGCTTAAACAAAGCTTTAATCAATAGGAAGTCCCAATGGTGTGAGATTGGCCTTATTTATGATTTTTTTTTTCTCCTTGTACAGGGTGGCCTGAAAGTTGCTGTTCACCTTTCAGTAAAGCGTTCGTTCGTAAACTCTTTTAATATACAGGTTTTATTGTGCAGTATTTACAATAATTAATCAGACATTGTATCTGTATGCTCTCCATCATTCGCCTTGCATTTCACTGAATCTGTCGCCAAGGAGAGTGGGAGGTGCGAGAAATTTAGCAGGGGTAAAACGACTTTCAGGCTCACCTGTATATTCCAAGGCTATCGAATGCGAGTGGAGGTCAAAATGTTTTCCATCAACCATAAAGGAAAAGTGCAAGTGGAACTCGACACAAATGTTAATCAATTTTTACGTGGATTCCAGACAATGTCACATTATTTTTCTTTCAGTCGTGGGGTTGTTTCCTGATGCCAGTGGAATAGAAGTGTTGTGTTGGCTCTGAAAATGTTTGAAAAGAAAAAAAAGAAAAAAGAAAATTTCTTCCTCATTCCCCTTCGTATTCAGAATGGTTCATGGTACATATGGTAAGGAATGGTTGTGACGGTGTTAACAAAGTTTGGTGTACATAATTAATAGTTTTCATACCTCTTGTTTTGGTTGTACATTTCAGCATTGTTCTCTTCATTGAAGTTGTGGTTAGATTCACCACTTTTACTTCTGCAAATCAAACACGAAGATTGTAAACTACCAAATTACGGATTATACTTCACCCTGTCCCCCTAAATGTCCCATTAACAATTGTCCCTTAATGGTCAATTTAGTGAACATCTTCCAATCTACTTACAGGGTGTTTGTTTAACACTCAGTTCCATATTTTTCAAACCCCCTTTTCTTCTTCATTACAAAAGCAGAGAAGTTGGGTGAGTGGATAAAAAGGTTAATGACACTGTTGGAAAGAAAGCTCCTTTAGTTGGCTTGCTGAACATTTACATTGGTGTGTCACTGATTCACACATGTGTTGTTTTTTTTTTAACTCCAGGAATGCTCACTTTCATCATTGATGGGTAGTTATGTTTCATCGGCATCATCCTCAATTTTACAGTCGTATTGTGGGAGCTTCACCTTTACTATTCGCCTGTTTGCAGAATATCTGTGGCCGACCCTGTGCTGCCACAATTATCAATTTCTGTTACACTTCCATTGTTCTCTTGTACTGAGAGAGTGAGCATTGTGGTTAATATACAATGAGCGTAATGCTCTTGCATGGAGCAACGGCCACGACCAATGCCCTATAATTTGTAACTGGATCTCCTGCAAAATTCTCAGGGAACTGATATTTCGCTTCATGTGTGAAATTGGTTGTCCAACTTCATGTAATTTTGATGCCATAACTTACTTTACATCTCCTATGTCTCATCTTCCAACATGGGGATGGAAGGAGAGAGAAGGATGGAAGAGGCTTGGGGAGTGAATGGGGGTGGGGGTGGGCGGGGGGTAGGTTTAACTGATTGTGAATCGATAAATCTTCTTCATAAAAGTTTTCAAACCAGATTCTTCGTTTTTTTCCATTGACTTGCAAATTATCTCCACCATGTACACTGGTTATTCACGGTTCGTGATTATGTAGGAGTTCTCCACATTCTTCCCTCGACATTCCTATTTCTGAACTTCATCAATGATCTCTCTGACTCTCTTGAAAATCCTCCTTATCCATTTGCTGATGACTCCACCCTCTGTACTCTGACATCCCCTCTCCTTCAGACAGACAGGCTGCAGCCTCTTCCTTCTCTTCAGACCTTGACAAAAAAAGAATCATAAGCTCGTCAAACACTTGGAATATGTCTTTCAATCCTGACAAATCTCTATCTCTCTCTCTCTTTCTCCCCCCCCACCAAGGATATTCTGGCAACCCCTCCAAACAATCTTCTTGAGGTCATTCAGTCATTCAAACTCCTGGGTCTCACGTTCAGCCATGATCTGTCTTGGGCAAATCACATTTCAAAGTTGGCCTCAAAAACCAGTTGCCGACTTGGCATCCTCAGTCATTCAAAGTCCTTCCTTGGCACACCTGAACTCGTCACCAACAAGGCTTTCATCCACAGCTTATTGGAGTACTGCTTTTCCCTCTGGCCTGGCTCCCTGCTTCACAAGTTGCTCAACCTGACGCCATGGAAACCAAGGCCTTCAAGATCATTGGAATCTCCTGTACTGAAGCTGAGTCTATGAACCTATCATTTTTCCATCACAGACAGATCAGTTGTCTCCATATTTGCACCCTTTACTCTTTCCGTGCTTTGTCTCCCCAGGTTCCTGCAGGGTGCACATGGTTCACCATCAACTCCCTTCTGGTGAAACTCCCAAATTCGAGGATCCACTGCTCACCTCCACTCATTAGTTCCTCTTTTTTCCAACCTGGGGAACCAAATTCCACATTCTCGTCAATTTCATTCTTCTCTCCAGGTCGTCAAGACAGTAGTTCACCACCATCTCAGATCATCCCCAATCCAAAACCATGACCTTGTCTATCTTTGTTAACCCAGCTCCTCTCCCAAGCCCGCCTCCATTCAAATTTCAAGTTTTATTCCAAATTTCAAAAATTATTATCCATGGTGTTACGGATCAATAAAACATACCACATAATTGGGAATGTTAAGTTTACACTGTGAGTAAAAGGCAGCCAGCTAACTGCATGCTGTCAGGCTGGGCACGAAGGAGTGTAGAATTGAATGTCAAGGTGACAGAAAAGTAAAAGTATGTGGGACCTAATGTGCAAATGGCTGGACAAATCACTCTATACAAAGCTGTGTTTAGACTTATGTGTCCAAACTATACTTCCACATGAAAGACAAACAGACTGGGAGAAAAGGTTTATGGGACACATCGCTCCAAACCAAGTACAAGCTCCATTGAGGACACAACGGCATGCAGACACACCAGGCCTCTGAGTGAGCTTGTGCGAGACACAATAAAATGACGGGCAGAGAGCCATGCAATTTAGGAGGAGGACGCAATGTGGCCACTGAGAAGTAACAGCTGTGTGCGCGGCACGTCCTGCAGCTGAATTTCATTTTAAAACCGAGTTCAAACAGCAAAGAGGGTATTGACAGTGCGACACGATTACCAGGACTAGTTTTGCAACTCCAAAAACCTTACTCAAAAACCAGCTGAACCCCTGCAGATGCAGGTCAATCTTATCTGCCTGCTGGTTGGGTTCTGGATGAATCTACTGCCTTGCTGGTGTCGCAGAGATGATGTCCAAGCAGGCATTTCCTCTCTGATCGCATTAAGAAGGCAAATTGCTTGTTTTCTTGTCCTCACTCTTCAGTAGCTGGTCTGTTATCCTCATCATTGAGTAGTGGACTCGGGTTCATCTGCTTGCTTCGGCGATTCCAAAATCACCCTCTGGCGACTTGCAACGCGACTGGCTGGTCAGACTTCAATCTGTGCGCATTTAATGGGGCAAGGCTGCTTCAAACATTTCCACAACCGACTTTGGCATCAATTCGTATCCTGCTGAGGTTTTATGTCAAAGAACTGGGTCCATGAGATAAGGTATCGACTTGAAAGGCATGAGTTAATTCGAAACTGCATTGAAACCTGTCATGTGTATGTTAATTGGGAGAGTTTTAAAATCATTGAGCGTTTCTTTTAAAATCATCGTTAAGGGATGCTTTTAAATGGTATTGGTGTTTGAAAGGTAGACAGTAGGAATTAATAAACTAAAAATTAATAAAATAATATTTAAAATCCTTCTGTTTCAAGTCATACGTTGGTTTGACCTGTTGAACAATAGATGGGACATATTACTGTCTGTAAAGCTTTTCCAAGGTGCGACCCCTACCCCTCCGGGAAACTGGTGCACTCGTGTCGGTGCTTGGAGGCAGTGCGTAATAATGGGTAGGCACTCTTTCTGTTGAAAGTTTCATGTTAATCCCTGAAGCGGTTGTGGATAAAATGAATTTAAAAGCGAATAAAGGTGAAAAGGTGAGGGCACAAGAAAAAAGAATGAATAGTACCAAGTGGGACAGATGCTCAGCTCCTGATGGAGGGCAGTCATAGTCGGGCTGCATTAGGTGATAAATGGGGTCTTAAGGTTCTAAATGGTTGAAGAGGTCTATTGGGTTTTTAAAGGGTCTTAAGGGGTCTATAGAGTGTAAAAGGGTCCAAAGTATTGAAAGGGTCTTAAAAAAAGTAAAAGGACGAAAAGGACTGTCCCTTCGCTGGCCGCCCCATCTCTCTGTCTTCCCCTCCCCCTTTCTTCAAAGCAAGAGGGCATTAATGACATTAAGAGGTTTAAATTTAATTTAAATAATGTTTAACATGAAATTAAATCTCGAGGTTAAATTAAATATTGATTAATAACAAATTAAATTAAGAGGATTAAGAAATTAAAATTAAATAACGAGGAAACATGATGACAGAATGTCACGATATGTGATGGACACACAAACATAGATTATATTTTTAGTTAATTAGCTAATTATCTCACCACCTGGATGGAAATTTTTAAAGTACTCCATTTAATTAGTTTTTGCGCATGATGTTAGGAATCATCAGACAGAGTTTCAAAACAATCCGTTGAACCACCTTGGAAGAGAAGGGGAAAACGAAGAAATGTTAATGGCCCCATTGTCGGTAGGAAGGAAGGATGGACAGACTGACTGAAAGGAATCATTTTGGCTCAAACGGCTCGTCAACTCCATTGCAGATGGGCAAAAAAAGTAAGGACCTTAGTCGATGTTCCACAGCATTAAGGATGGTTGTGGACGCCTCTTACGAGTATAAATTAATGTTCAGCTATTTTCTGATAATTCAGTTATCCTAATCAATAGATGTGAATATTACATCAGCATGAATGTATGACATCAAGTTTGTGTAAAAGTTGATAACACCCACGTGTGAGGCTTTCGTTGAAGTATGAATGAAGCGGTTCGTTCTTTGCATGGCTTGTGTTCCCTGCCGAGGCCTGAAAAAGAGAAAAGTCATGAAAATGTGTCAAAGTAGGATATATTTTGAAATTTATTTCACTATCAAGGTACACCGAGTGACTCCCTCATGAGGCTGATAAAAGGTACAATGTGTTGGTCACTAAGTTCAGGGAGGTCAGGTATGGGAGCATGATCTGGAGCAGCACGTCGCTGCATCCACTTTCCACTGGTACTCGAGGGGCCTCTGTCTGGCCAACCTCATGCAGATATGCCTGGCCCACCTCATGCAGATATGCCTGGCCCATCCTCATCTCCTTGAGATGCTGATGAACCAGCTGCAACCACGAGGCACGTTGTCGGCATGTTGGCCTCCTCCACTCATGAGGCTTCCTCCCTGAGAGAATTTGGTGAGCAGGATCAGCATCAGGAAAACGAGCCAAATGTCCATACAGCCACAGCTAACGCTCACGGACGATACAGGTAGCAAATCTCATACGAGTCTCCCTCAGCAACCACTCATTGAAAACAATGACCAACCAGCGATAGCCAAGGATTCTCCAAAGAGACCTGGTGAGGATGTTTAAGTCTCCATCTCAGATCCTTTGTCAGAATCCAAGTCTCATAACCATACAGCAAGACTGGAAGGACCAAGGACTTAAATACTCGGATTTTTGTTCTCCTGCATAGGTATCGACAGCGCCACATCACATGATCCAGGGAATCCATGACTCCCAGGCCCGACTGAGACATCTATCTATGTCTGACTCAACTTGCAGAGACATGGATATCACTGTCAAGGAAAGTGAATCTCTCCGCGACATAAACATCCTTACCGCAAACAGTACAGACGGGATAGCAGCATCCAATATGTCATTGAAAGCCTGGATCTTAGTTTTTAGTCAGGAAACCTGCAATCTCAGCAGCCCCGAGTACTCTTTCAGCACCCGGAGAGCCCCGCATAAGGATATCCAGTGTCTCTGCAAAGATGACTGCATCATCTGTGAAATCGAGGCAAGAGATCCTGAAATTCCCAAATGATGCACGGCAGCTTTATCTCTTCGACATCCCTCCCCAGAATGTAGTCCAAACAAGTGCTGAAAAGTTTGGGGACCAGTACACACCCCTGACAAACTCCAGTAACAACTGTAAATAAGTCACTGATGGAACAACCACATCTCACAGCACTCTCACTTTGTGAGTGTAGTTCGAAATCAGATTGCTCAGTTTTGTGGCACCCAATGAAGACCGATAATCCACCAGAAGGCATCCCGATTCACTGAATCCAATGCTTTGCAGAAATCAACATTGTCTGTAAGCAGCCCTGCCAAAACTCTCATCTGCATTCGGTGAGTGCACAAAGAGAAAGGATACCGTTAATCGTTGACATCTTTGGTGTAAAGCTCAACTGCTCTGGAAGCTGGTACACAAGCAGATGGTGGCGAACCCCATCAATAATTATCCAAGAAAAGATGTTGTCCAGCATTGGGAGCAGCAGCAGCCCTTGGTAGTTGTTGTAGTCCTGGCGATCACCCTTCCCTTTCCAGAGAGGGACAACAAGGCTCCTCTTCCAGTCAGTTGGCAGAGCACAGAAATGCATGCAGCGACATGAGTACAGCATTTCCACCAGCGTTGAGAAGTTCAGCATGGATGCCACAGATCCCAGGACTTTACCCCATTTCAACCGGTTTACTGCAGACTGGTGTTTCCACAAACGAAGGTGGTTCACAATTGATTAGAGGGTCGACAATAGTGATAGTTACACCCCTGACATGAAACTCAACCGCTGTTAGGTCAGCTTGGTACAGCCGCTCAAAGTAATCGGCTCAGCAGGCCTTCATTTTGGACTTTTCTGTCAAGAGGACACCATCCTCTGCTCAAACTGCAGTTCACCGAGGGACAGGCTTGGAGGAATGCAATGCACAAATTCGTCGGTAAGCAGGACGAGAATCACTTGACCAGAGGTGGTGCTGTACCACTTCACAGATTCCTCACACATCGGACTCCTTGTCCACCCTCAGCACAAGTCCCTAGTCAACCTGTTCGCAAACACCTCAGCTCCCCTGTCATCCTTCAGCTTACCAATATCCAGCCTTGGCTGGTACAGTAACGTTCTCCCGGATTTAAGCTGAAACTTCAGAGTTGCAAAAACAAGCCTGTGGTTGGTGTTGAGGAACAAGTACTCCGGTCGACTGCAGTTCTGAATCATCTTCCAGCATGCATCAACGAGCACATGATCGGTTTCCTTTGTCACACCAACAGCGTTGGAATACCAAGCAAGTCCAGTGATGAGCGTGTGGGTGCTGTAACCAAGAATCAGCCACCCTCAGTCCACGACTTCTTGCAAAGTCAAGGAACTTCGTGCTATTCTGGATCACAGTTCCAGACTCATTGGAACCAACACACGTCTCATAACCATTTCTGTCAGTGCAAGTCGATGCATTGAAATCTCCCAAGATTTGAAGAGTATCTCGCCTGGGACACTGATCAACCAGACTCAAGCGCGGCAGAGAGTGCCTTCTTCACAGTGAGATCATTCGCCTCAGTTGGAGCATATACAGAGACCAGGGAAATGACACCCAAGGAGTGACAAATCCTCAGTCTCATCATACGCTCGTTGACAAGTTTTACCTCAATTATCATGGAAATCAGCTTATTGGACACAGCCTCAGTGACTCCTTAGGAATGGTAACCATCAGAGCGACGAGACCAGTAGTAGATGTAGTAACCCACCATGATCTCACCGCTATCCGGTCTCCGAACATCAGAAATTGCTGCAATACCGATGTTCAAACGCTGGAGTTGAGATGATAACAGAGACAGGTGATTATCCTCTCTTAGGGATAGGACATTCCAGGCACCCACCCGAAGGGACCGCCTGAGGTTAACCCGAGGAGACCGTCGTCAGGGGGACAACACCTCAGCACCACCCTGACACACACCACCACAATTTGACCCAAGAAGGTTACCCCATGCTTTTCCTCCTGCCATCAACAAATGGGGGTCTCGAAGGCTTTGCCCCAATCCCGTCATCTGGTGAGCTGCCCTGCGAAGGGCAGCTGCACAGGAGGTAATCCCATGGAGTGGGTTTTCAGTTTTCTTTACTTTTTGCAGAATGAAGTGTTTTAGGGTGGCCAGAGGGCAAATCCTGCCACCAACTTCTATAAAAAGGTAACCCAACTGAAGGACGATGTCCATAGATGCAGTTGGGCACCAGATATGGATTGGCGTTGGCTCACAAGGAGCTTCTTCACCATTTGATAGGTTTTGTTTTAAATCCTCCTGGGAATCCATATCCATACACCCTCCTCACAACAAAACCTGGTGGGGGAAATGGCTTAGTCACCAACAACCTGACCATTAAACAGGTTAGTGCAGGTCAACACGGTACCTATATAGCAAGTCACAGATCTGATCTGGCCTAACCTGACAATGAGGTCATTCCATGGTTTAAACGAAAGTATCATTTTTATACAGATTTTGCTTCAAACCCCATGACTTGGTTTTCCATCACGTTTTTCTTTGGGACATCTGTTCTCACGTTCTTTCTAAATACTTTCATTTCTAGCTTTCTAAATAAGCTCGGAACAGTTCCGAGTTGGATTCTTTGTTGTATCATTTCCTGTTTGGGTTCGATGCGATAAAAAAAAAAAATTGAAAACTGTTCCACTCCAAGAACCCCATGCAACACAGGCTATTACCATTTGGAAAGTCTTCATTCTTTAAATTGCTTTGAGATGCAGAGTAAGCCAAGGCAACATACCACAGCAGGAAACGTGGGGCAAGATGTCCCCCACCCTTCCTCACCTCATATCCCCCTTGCAGTGGGGCAACTTAGCTAAATATAGCATAACAATTGTGCATTTTGTGAGGAAAGCACCAAATTTAGCACACTAGTAGCCTAACGTATTATGAACAGATTTGGATATTGGGCCATCTCAAATTCAGCCGCTGATGGCTGTGGCAGCCATTTTCCACTGCCATCAAAAATTTTGAGATGGCCCAATATCCAAATCTGTTCATAATACGTTAGGCTACTCGTGTGCCAAATTTGGTGCTTTCCTCACAAAATGCACAATTGTTCCCTTCGCATTCTGCAAAAGGTTATGTTTTGGTCGGCGTGTATTTATTTATTTATTTATTTATTTATTTATTTATTTATTTATTTGTAATCTTGTGATTCGTATAACTCAAAAAGTATGAAACCGAATTGCATGAAATTTGGTGGGATGATTGGTTATTAGCCAGGAAGCATTCGATTAGATTTTGGGATCGTTCGGGTCAAAGGTCAAGGTCAAGGTCATGATAAGGTCAAAAACGTCTTTTTACGATACCACGGGCAATTTTTATTCAATTTGCATGCAACTAACGCCAAAAAGTTCAGAATTCAACGCCTCATCTTGTGATATGCAATATGACACAATGACGCCCATACTCTTGTTACCGGTTAGGGGTCAAAGGTCAGGGGGGTCACGACCTTGAAAAATATGCGGTTTTTGTCATAACGCGGTCAATTCTTGTCCGCTTTACATGAACCCAGCACCAAAATGTTCAGAATTTAATGCCTAATCCTGTGACACAATGACGTCATAACACATGTCACCGGTTGGGGTAAAATGTCGGGGGGGGGGGGTCATGCCCTTGAAAAATATGCGGTTTTCGGCATAACTCAGTCAATTCTTATTTGATTTGCATGAAACCAGCATCAAACCAGTTCCCCACACTCATACCAAGAACAAAAAAAAGTAGTGGCGGTGAAGGTATGCGCTCCATGAGTGCCCGTTCTAGTTATGCTATATTTAGCTAAGTTGCCCCACTATTGGCCCTGGGTCATTAGTTTGAGCTTCCTATTTGATGTATTTAACATGTAGGCCAAATCTTAACTCCAATTTAATTTATGGGCCAAAGGGTACTCAAAAGGCTCTCTGACTGACAGTGTTTGACTTGATTTGATTTGTCATACGGTGCTCTTTACAAAGCGTTGGTGCTAGTGAAGCAGTTTCTTCACAAAGGTTTTGCTGGGTGGTTTGCCATTGCCTTCCCAGTGTTGTTTGTCTGTTCTCTATACTTTTAAATGCTGAGTAACAAGTAAGGAAGCAGCACACACCTTTTAAGTCTTTGTTCTGACTTGGCCGTGGTTCAAACCACCAACCTCCCAGACTCAGAAGGGACACTCTAACCATTTTGCTACTGAGTCTGGTTTGACTGACAGTGCAGCAATTTATTAAAAATGAAAATGTTTATTATATCAAATAAAAGGAACAAGGAGGATGTTTTGAAACAAGTGGGGCACCTTGCCCAATAGTTCCTGTAAGTGGCATTTTGCACTCGACTTATTTAAAATATTTCACATTGCACAAGTATCATGAACCTAAAGTGTGGTATTGGCTCTGGTATGTTTGCTCATCTCATGAGTTTAAATGAAGCCCATCACACAAAAAGGTAATTGAGCCTTTAGAGACACCAACATGCTTTCAGACACTCAGTATCCCTTCTTGGAAAAATGCTTTACCACTGAGGTGAAGTTGCAGGCACTCCGTGTCGCTGTAGTTTTTGCTGAATATTTTGTGAAGATCATGCCAAGTAAACTGCTCTTGGTTTTGCATGCCTTCTTCTCGAAGCATAGAGTTCATAACCCCATTGGAAACTTCAGGTGAAAGGCCACAGTTGGAGAGTTCGAGGAACGAACTGAGACAGGTTATAAGTGGAGGTTAAATGTATGGAACATAACTTCATTGGATGTTGAAACCATTAAAAAAAAAAAAATTATTGCACTATTTTGACAATCAAAGACAAACGAAGGCTTAAAATATTCAGCAAGATTGATGTCAGGTGTGAATGATCAGAAGATAACCACTTACCTGATCATAAGGCAGAAGTCATTCTTCGACATTATGGCTTCACCTTTGGTGTCATACATCTGGAACATTAACTGAGATTTTGCTTCGTTTGAACCTGCAACAATTACATCACCTTTCGATCAACAAATCCCTGGAATGCTGTGTTAACTTTTACAGGACACATGTTTACTATTTGAAGTGCAGGAATGTCCAGGTGGTCGATTTGTGTTTTTATCCCACATACCCTTTTCACCAAATTTAAATTTAATGAGTATTTTGTGTACAAATCCACACTCACAGAAGAAAGAGGTGGGAGAGGGTAGAAGGTATCACACAGGCAGTGAGTAGGACAATAAATGGAAATAACAATGGGATGAATGACCAGGAGAAGGAAAAGGAAAGAAACATATCAACCTCTATTTAAACGGGGAGAGGTCGGGGAGGGTCAATAAGGAGAAAAAAGATCACAGGTGGAGAAGGCAAATGACCTGAGATAGGGGTATACTGCCAAGTTGAAGCCCTGGAGGGGAGAGTGTTATTAAACAGATTGAGGAAGGAGGTACTGTATTCAAAGACTGAGGAAGGAGATAATCACAACTTCCAACACTCTCGTAGTCATCACGTAGTAATCAAAGGAATCCTCTCATCTACTCTCCATGTCGAGGTTAGAGCACCCCGAGGCAGTGTCTTGGGCCCAGTTCTGTTTCTCATCTTTATCAACGATATTTCTGATTCTCTGGAACCCCTCCGTCTGTTTTTACTGATGCCTCCACCCTTTGCCATAGCATCCCTTATCTTTCAGAGAAGGAAGCAACAGCCTTTTCCCTCTCTGCAGCCTTTGCAGAATAGATATAGATGCTGGTATAATGGAATACGTCCTTCAACCTTGGCAAATCTCACACTCTAACTCTGTCTCTCCAAAAGGAATGTCTGGTGAACCTTCCATCTACTTCCCTTACAAACCTCTTCAATAAGGTTAGTCACTCAAAAATTTGGTCATCACCCACGGCTATCATCTCTCGAGTAAATATTGTATCAAAATTGGCTTCAAAAGCCAGTGGTTGACTGAGCATCCTCCAGTGTGCCAAGTCTTTCCATGGGAAATCAAAACTTTTTAACAATTTACAAGGCCTTCATTTGCAGATCAATAGAGTACTGTGCTCCCCTTTGGACTTTGGTGGTTGCTTCGTCTATCGCGGTTTGCCGAGCATTCCGAGAAAGCTTTGTGGTTCGTCTCTGCAGGAAATTATTCATGGTCTGGGGACCTGGAGATGGTGTTTTACAATCGCGCATGCAGCACGGAGCTGCAGACGGAGAACTACGAGCACTGAAAGGGGAGCAGATGGTGGTCAGCAAAAGCCCAAGGTGCCCGCAGTATGTCCCACAAGGATAAGCAGCAGCCACCACACACAGCAACCACAAGGAACCACCAGCATAGATCGGTTTTTACCTTATCTGGAATTGGAATTCCAGATAAGGTATTCTCAGCAAGCACTGTCCGTCCATCTCCTATTTCGACTTCTCCGGCCAAAGCGCTGGGCCGATCCGGCTGAAATTTGCCAGCAACGTTCCGCTTTTGACTGGCGAAGGGGATTGAAAAGCTCATTCCGGTCACGTGACTTTAAGTAGATCAAAATGGCGGACTAGGTAAATTCCTTCAAAAATCTTCTTCTCCAGATGCACCAGTCAGAATGCTACCAAATTTGGGTTGCAACATTAGGCCAGGGCAGAAATGATAAATTACAGATGTAATGCTGATCACATGACTGGAAGTGTCTCAAAATGGCCGAAAGTGAATTTTTGTAAAAAAATTGTGGAATTCCTTCAAAAATCTTCTTCTCCCGACCAACCAGTCAGAATGCTACTAAATTTGGGTTACAACATAATGACTGGGCCCAGATAAGCTACAGGACCAATGGTCCTATTTTTATGTCTTATGACATTTTTCTACTGCCTTAGTCTGTGAATGTGTGAGAGGGATGTGAGAGAAAGGTATTAGTGGTTAAGGATGGGATTGCACGAGGGATTGTCACTTTTTTATCATGTCACTGTCTGATATGTGTAATTTTCTCCCTTTGCCCCTGCCCATGATTAAAAGGGTTTGTTTCACCATTAAACTGTTGGCTCGGTGTGCGCCGGGATTGGATTATAAAACTACGGTTGCAAGCAAACACACGACCATTGGAAAGTGGTGCCAACCTCGTAAAGAGGACTAAACAGCGGTGCGTTGCATTCAAGGGTTATCGCTTGGCCCTCATACTTTTCAAACTGATCCACGCATTGCAGAGGACAGAATCGTTTGAGTTTCTGTGCATCTAAAACCGAAGCAATTATCTAATTTGGCTTTCCTGGCAGACAACGTACAGCCCCAAGAAAAATCCATCGCGAGACTGGTGACCGTCTGGATGGGAGCTTTGGCCATGTCCACCCAACTCACTGTTACATTATGTGTATGAGTGTGGATGTGTGTGTGTGTGTGTGTGTGTGTGTGTGTGTGTGTGTGTGTGTGTGTGTGTGTGTGTGTGTGTGTGTGTGTGTGTGTGTGTGTGTGTGTGTGTGTGTGTGTGTGTGTGTGTGTGTGTGTGTGTGTGTGTGAATACATATTCATTCACATCAGTCCAATGTAATATGAAGGCCTCCCTCAACCCCACATGTTGAGGGTATTTGTATACTTGTTATGCTTGCTAAATGCATGTTGGCAAGAGAGTTTGGACAGGTACTTGCAATTTGTTCAGAATTTGTAATGCGAGCCGACTCTTCGTAAAAGGCACCATGAGATCATTAACATCCACCAACTAATGCGAGCATACGGAACACATCCAACAGAGGAACTGCACACTTTATGATGCAACAACTTACCCGTAAAGCACCAATGAAACAGTTTATAGTTGGGTTGGAAATCAAAACCAGACTAGACAGCTCATAGGTCAGTGCAATACCTCTGTACCATAATTGTTGGACACCCCCCACCCCCACCCCCCCAATATACATTGCAATCATTTTTATTCCGCTGTCACTTTGCTCATTGTTTGTGCCATTTTCCAGTGTACCCTAATGATTCATTTGGAAGATAAATTTAAAAAGAAGTATCTTAAGAAGTAAAGCAACAACATGACAGGAGAATAACGCCATCATTACTTGAAGGACAAAAAAAAACGATGTATTTTCGCTTATTTAAGCTTTAAGCAAGAATATTGAAGCTTAAGACTGTGCTCACCCTTCATAAAGATGACGAGAATGTTGAAGAGTTCACGGAAAGACAAGTATCCATTTTTGTCTCGGTCAGCCAGCTCAAACATCTGCTGAACAAAACTTGAGCTGGCCTTTAGGCCCAGAGTATCTGCTAACTCCATACGTGTGAGCTCGCACTCGAGAGATGTGCTCACACATCGAGGAGGTTCTTCTTGGCATGTATCACTCTCATTGGCAGGAATTTCCAAAATCTGAAAAAAGAAAACCAAGTTTCTCCACCAAAACAGCATCAAACAAAAATGAATCATTGAAGGTTCTCTAACTGTAAATAAATGAATAAATACTCATCTCATTTCATAACGGCAAATACTTAGTTGTCTTGCGGAAGAACGATTCGCGCGACATTTCAAAGAGCTAAAATATGTCACAATACTTCGGGAATTCCACACCTCAGAAAAGAGTTTGCGAAAAAATCTCTCCACCGTCACATTTCGTTTTTCCTGAGTGGCAGCCTCCTGCAGGATGGACTTCTCTTTATCACCCAGACGAGTGAGAGTGATGTTTTGCCTTTTCAGAATGTTTTCAAAGGTGTCTTCAAAAGCAGTACGTTCAATTTCACCAGCAAACATCAAAACCTGAAAAAAAAACAATATCATCAAAATTACCTGTCAGGTCAGGTCAGGTCAGGAGTGGGAACATTCACCGGAGCAGCACGTAGCAGCATAAACTTTCTGCCGGCACTCTCAGGGCCTCAGTCTGGCCATCTCCCAGACAGATTGCCTAGCCCATCTCCATCTCCTTGAAATGCTGATCAACCTGCTGCAACCACGAGGCACGTGGTCAGCCCATTGACCTCCTCCACTCATGAGGCTCCCTCGCTGAGAGAATCTGGTGAGCAGGATCAGGGTCAGGAAAATGAGCCACATGTCCATACAGCCACAGCTAATTCTCATGGACTATGCAGGAAACAAAACTCATTCGAGTCTACATCAGCAACTGCTCGTTGGCCATAAAGTCTGACCAGCGATAGCCAAGGAATTAAGTCTCCATCTCAGATCCCTGGTTAGAGTCCAAGTCTTACATCCATCGAGCAAGAGTGGAAGCACCAAGGACCTGAAGACTCGAACTTTCATCCTCCTGCACAGGTATTCACAGCACCACACCCCATGATCCAGTGAATCCATGACAACCCAGGCCTGACCTAGATGTCTACTGACCTCTGGCTCACAGCCAGCAGAGATATAAATATCACTGTGAAGGAGAGTGAATCTCTCCGTGACCTCAACATCCTCACCACAAATGGAGACGAACAAGATAGCAGCATCCAAGATGTCACTGAAAGCCTGGATCTCAGTTTTGACCCAGGAAACCTATAATCCCAGCTGCTCCAACTCCTCAATCAGCACCTTGAGGGCCCCAAAAGGATTTCCAGAGTCTGTGCAAAGATGACTGGATCATCTGCGAAATCAAAGTCAGAGAACTTGACATTCCCAAACGATGCAGCGCAAGCTTGATCTCTCAGACCTCCTCCCCAGAATGCAGTCCATACAAGTGCTGAAAAGTGTGGGGGCCAGTACACACCCCTGACAAACTCCAAAAACAACTGAAAATACATTGGAGATGGCATAACCACATGTCACAGCACTCTCAGAACCAGGGTACAGTTCAGATGTCAGATTGATCAGTTTCGTGGCACCCCATGAAGACCAAGAATCCTCCAGAGGGCATCCCAATTCACTGCATCGAATGCTTTGCAAAGATCAAAAAAGGCTGCAAGCAGGCCCTGCCAAGACTCATCTGCATTCGGTGAGAAACTGAAGAGCAAGGATAGTGTCAATCGTTGACCTCTTTGATGTAAAGCCTGACTGCTCTGGGTGCTGGTGCTCAAGCAGATGGTGTTGAACCCGATCAAGAATTGTCCGAGCAAAGTTGTTGCAGTCCCAGCGATCACCCTTTCCTTTCCAGAGAGGTATCACAAGGCGCCACTTCAAGTAAGTTGGGATGATGCCTGTGTTCCAGGCAGAGCACAGAACTGCACACAATGATGTGAGTACAGCATTTCCACCAGCCTTGAGAATTTCAGCACGAATGCCACAGAACCCAGGAGCTTCACCCAATTTCAACTGGTTCAACACAGGCTGAGTTTCCACAAATGAAGGTGGATCACAGCTGATTGGAGGGTCAGCAATCGGCACAGTAATATCCCTGACATCTAACTCAACAGTTGGTAGATGAGCCTGGTAAAGCCACTCAGAGTAACCGGACCAGAGGGCCTTCACTTCGGACTCCTCTGTCAAGAGCCCCCCACCCTCCGCTCTAAGTGCAGTACATCGAGGGATGGGCTTGGAGGAACGCAATGCACAAATTCCCCTTGGAGCAGGAGAGAATCACTTGACCCAATTGATGCTCTAAACTCTCAGATTCTTCCCATATGCGCCTCCTTGTCCACCCCTTAGTGCACATACAGTTTTACGCCTCAACTCCCTGAACAGCTCTGCTCTGCCATTAAGCCTGGCCCTGCAACTCTGGTCAATAGTATCCAGTGTCCCTTGAGAGACAAAATTCTTCTTCTCCCTGCAGTGAGTTCCAAGACATCAACCGGCGACATCAAGGAAGGTGGTCTTGATTTGAAGGCACTCCATAACTCTTCAGGATTCCACAAAGTACCCAGACACTCCCCCCACCCCAAAAAATCCCCACTTAGTGTGTTCACAAACTCCTCAGCTACCCTTTCATCTTTGATCGTACCATTCTCCCGGACCTAAGCTGCAACTTCACATTTGCTACAAGCCTGTGGTTGGCATTGAGGAACTGAGAACTCCAGTAGACCCTGCAGTTCTGGACCATCATCAATAAGCACATGGTCAATCACCTTTGCCACACAACCAGCATTGGAATAGCAAGTCCAGCGATGAGCCTGCAGGTGCTGAAACCATGAATCAGCCACTCTAAGCCCATGACTTTTTGCAAAGTCAAGAAACTTAGTGTTGTTCTGGTTCACAGTTCCATAACCATGGGGACCAACACATGTCTCATAACCATCCCTACCGGTTCCAGTCAATGCATTGAAATCTCCCAAGACGAGAAGAGTATCTCGCCTGGAGCAATGTAAACCACAGACTCGAGCGTGGAATAGAATTCGTCCTTCACGATGAGATCACTCGTCTCAGTCGGAACATATATGGAGACCAGGGAAGTGACACGTAAGGAGTGACAAATCCTAAGTCTCATAATATGCTCATTGACCGGTGTTACCTCAATTATCGTTGGGGTCAGCTTATTGAACACAGCTACAGCAACTCCTTGGGCATGGTAACCATCAGAGCGACCAGACCAATAGTCGGTGTGACCACCCGCCATGATCTCACCACTATCCACTCTCCGAACCTCAGAGTGCTGTAATACCAATGTTCAAACACTTTAGCCCAGATGATAACAGAGGCAGGTGATCATTCTCTCTTCGGGATCAGACATTCTAGGCACCCACCCGAAGGGACGCCTCAGGTTAAACCAAGGAGACCACTGTCTGGTGGAGGATACCTCAGTAGCACCCTGACACACACCACTGCGTTCCAACCTGGCAAGGCTACCGCGTGTTTTTCCTCCTTTCATCAAAGAGTGGGGGTCCCGAAGGCTTTGCCCCAATCCCGTCATCCAGTGAGCTGTCCTTTGCAGGGCAGCTGCATCGGAGGTATTCCCATGGAATGGGTTTTCAGTTTTCTTTGCGTTTTTAGTGCATTTTGCGGAGTGAATGGTTTTACCGTGACTGGTGTGCAAATTCTGCCACCAACCTCCGGAAAAAAAAGTAACCCAACTGTAGGAGGACTTCTACGGACACAGTTGGGCACGAGAAATGAATGGCCGTTGGCTCCCAAGGAGCTCCTCCGCCCTTTGACACGTTTTGTTTTTAATCCTTTTGGGTGTCCATGTCATGCACCCTCCTCAGCAGAAAACATGGTGGGGGAAACGGTTTCGTTGCTGACAACCCAACCACGAAACAGCGTAGTCCGGCTTTACAAATGCAGGTACCTGTACCAAGCCACAGATATATTCTGGCTTGACCTTACCTGTCCAATGATACATTAGTCCAGTTTATCCTTGGGATTAAACTGTAATGTGGACATTTTTGCACAAGTAAATCTGAGCTCATACCATGGTCAAATTTCCTTTGTCTACTGAATGTGGAGTTTTACTAAATTGGATCACTCAAATGACTCCTGGTCTATAACTCATGCAGAAGACCAATGGGGCTTCATCAATGGCAGGCATCACACCAGATCAGATTGAATCACAATTCCAAGATACGTTGCATCACAATCCATTATGGTCGATCATCCCTTATTGTTTAGGGTTGTGGAAATGTTGCTCTCATTTTTGTGGCGCCAGCATCACTCACCAGGTCATGCTCTTTGGGAACGTGTAGAACAAGTGTCCGTCCTCCTTTGTCGTTTGCATGCCGTGCGGTCACATGGTGAAGGGTACAAAAGCACACTGAGCGAAGGTGTTTACCCTGTAGATCCAGTGTTTGCACTGTGGCCGGATCCATAATCTTCAGCTGAACTTCCCGGCTGCCCTTTGATTTTCCCAGCCATTCATTTGCTGTGGGGTTTGGGGAGGAGGGTATGGCATGTTGGGAAAGAGTTGGAGAAAGATTATACCACTTATAAAGAACTGGAATATCATTACCTCTTGCCATTTACTATTGGTCCTTTTTTGAGGGTTTGCTTTCATCGTCTTGTTCTCAGTCTCATCTCATGAGCTGTAATCCCAGGTTCAAATCATTTATACTGTGAGACTCCTCTAATGCTTGGTTCTTCCACTCATGTAGGTAAATGCCTCTCCATGAGCAGTGGATAATTTATCAACAAAACACTTTTCTCGTTTGCCTCAACAAGGAGAGATGCAGAGATTCTTGGCACTCAAATATGAACTGTTTTGGGCTGGACACAACAAACCGCGTTCTCCAGGGTCAGAGCCTACTTTGGCTTTGCAGCATGCCTGATGGCATTTGTTCAAACTCACATGGAGTATGCCTCACCAGTCTGGGTTACAGTTCCACTCGTCCAAATGGCCTTCCCAGATAGATAAAAACCTTGTGTATTTTTCGCATATTTTTTCAAAGAAACAGAATCCAAAAGGATCTTGATAAATTGTCATAGGTTGACAGAGGCTTCTTGGACTTCTTCCACTGAGTCAAGGGATTTGTTCTGTTGTCCATGACACTGCAAGCTTGCCTGGCCACACGTACTTCTCCACAAACTCCTCACTTCATTGTCTTCCCAGGTGCCACATCTATTCATTATTACATCTTTCTTTCCATCTCTCAAACCAACTCCTCTGCAGTGTTGTATCTTGTGCTTTCTTCCATTCCTACATGTTGTATGCACTTTTATCAACAGTCTACGAGCAAATACTAAGATTAATGATTTTCTCCATTTGTTGCAACTGTGCTCCCTCAGTCCCATAAATCGTAGTTGTGTTGCCTTCACCTCCTGGAATCATTCCCAATCTCTCCCCCTCACCCCCACCTCTTTCCAGCACATCCATCTTTTTCTCACACATAACCCTCGGACTTTCCACATAGAAGCTGAGATCGAAGTATGTATAGTAGGTGTTGTTGCAGCTCTTGTATATTATTTGGCAGAGTTCAGCTTTTCCACAACTACTGGTCAATTTTTTTCCCAGCGCTGTAAGATGGCACTGATGTCAAGACACTGTGGTGCTCAGGGAAGTCGCTGCAGCCTTCAGCACTTGAAGCACCACTAACCTGCCCAATTTCACCTCACCTCCTCCCAGGGTTAGTCAGAGCAACTTCTCAGACCCTCCACACAGATGCCCTTTACCAAGATCTGGCAACCATTTAGACACAGGAAGTAAACACCAAATATACACGGATTGCACAAATCCATCACCCATACTTCTATTTCAAATGTTTTTATGCCCTTTTGCAACCTCACGGTTCCATGGCACAAGATGGGTGGTCAACACAGTTGCTAGAAACAAGATGTTCTGCGCAAGCCTTGGTTGTACTTCACACAAATGTTCCACAAACCTTGGTTGTAAAAGTTTGTTACGAAATAATTGATTGGTCACATGGTTTGGCAGCCATATTGGATTGAAGAAAATATTAAATAATGTTTTCTCTGGAACTGCTTAATCAATCGACATGAAACTTCAGAATTATGATGTAGTAATGGTGGTGAATACATGTTTTAAATTTCAACTTGATAGGATGCATAGTCTGGCAGCAAGAATTATTTAATGTTTTTGATCTGGGCGCTTTTTGATTTTTGTTTATTTTATTTTTTTTTGAATAAGGCTCACTTGACTGTGCTTGGATGGGTTTGAGGGTATTGGAATAGCAGCTGAAATGTGAATCCTATCCAGGTTCCTCCTGATGACCTTATCTTTGCTTTTTGCTTGTTTGGGTTCCTTCTGATTACTCCAATGCAGGACTGTACCGACTTGGTCTTCTATTTGATTTGAATTGAATTGATTTTAATCCCATTCTAAATTAAATTGAATAATTAGAAGGGCACTCGGTGGAGTGCATACCTCCACCACGTAATGCCTGATTCACGAGAACATATCAGGCCCAATACATTTTTGAAATATCATGCTATACGGTACAATATCGTTTTTGGCTCTGTCTCTCAATAGTGAAGAATCACTTTACTAATTAAATAATTCTTGTATCCAGATCTGGATCTTCACCAAAATCGAATCAATTCATCCGTCCTTGTGACACACCCAACCTGTCCACCAAGTTTCGTCCGAATCCATCCAAAACATTTTGAGATATCATGCTCTATAATCATTTTTTAGCCCTCTCTCTCAATGGTGAAGAATCACTTAAAAAATTATCGTAGTCGGATCTGGATCTGGATGTTCACCAAAATCGAATCATTTCTTCCTTGTCACACACCCAACCTGTCCACTTAGTTTCCTCCGGATCCATCCACAACTTTTTGAGATATCCTGTACAAAGACAAACAGAGACAGACAGACAGAAAGGGGTGAAACCATAACCTCCTTCACCTTTGGTGGTGGAGGTAATAATAAAAAAACATCATGGGTCAGGGTCAGGTGTCCAATCAAAGCAAGTCGTCTTGGTTCCGGTCGTCACTGACAGCAGTTATAAAGTGGCATTTCTAATGATGTCTCTTCTTAATTACATAACACACCAGTACACAAGCGCTACACAAAACAACACAAAACAAGTCCTGGCGAGGGTGGCGAGGAATATTTTGGGACTTCTGGGTATGTTGGATCCTTGGGGTCTTTTGGGCCTTTTAGATCCATGGGGTCTTTTGGGTCTCCTGGATCCTCATGGTCTTTTTGTGTATTTTGGGTATTTTGGCGTCTTAAGGGTCATCAAAGGTCGAAAGGGTTTCAGTAATCGAAACTCTAAATGGTCAAAAGGTACATTGCAATCCTGCATAATTAAATAATAGACTACGTAATTAACAGACACAAAAATTATGACACACACACAATCCATTTGTAGGAGATAGAGCACAGGCAAACCCTGTGGGCTGTTGTCCCGGGGGTGGAGGGGGTGCGGAATTTCTCCCAAAAGGTCCCCAAGACTGCTTAATGAAAATATGAAAATACCACCACAAGATTGCGTCACCGACCCCAATATCTTCTGGGTTTAAACTTCCCCCAAGGTCAACAGCAGCGTTTGACTGATGTCCAGTCCTGTGTTGTCTGCTCTCTCTGCTTGCATATCAATGCATAATTTGTGCGTGTGACAGCTCTTCCATGAGCCTTATGAACTGTAGAGACAAAAAAGCCATAAAATTTGTCTTACATTTCGGGTTAATTTACATTATTTTAACATTCAGGAGGACTTTCTGAAACTAAAATGAATAAACTTGGTACATTCTTCCTGATAGTCATACTTCTGGGATAATCAACAGTATTTTGTCTATCTATCTATTAAAAAAACTCTTATCTAGTTTGCATGTATGTATGTATGTATGTATGTATGTATGTATGTTCTAAAAATACAGTCAAAACGGTACAAGATAGCACAAATTTTTTAGTGCCACCTGACTTAACATTCACCTGCGGTGTGCAGCATCAAGTTTCGTTCAAATCGGGCAACGAAAAAAATTATTAAAAAATCAATTCCCGATTCAGTCAAGTACTCTTCGGAATTATTTGATCAATGCAAACTGTGGTATAGCCTGCGGGCATGCAGGGCGGGGCATGATGATGGGAGGAGTGGTCGGCGTAAGCGTCGTGTCTGCCAGGAATATAAGGAGTGCGCGCCGCCTGAGACGTGGTAGTGATGCCGTAGTCGCCCGGCTTGTGAGTGTGCAGAGTACGTAATAAAGGAGAGCTGCGGGCAAAGTACGCCCGCGCTCGCGCTTGTGCAACACAGCCCGGCTCGACTGTTCCCCCGCTCGTGTCTGCCTGCTAAGCATCTTCTACACGACACCACAGTTGGCTGACGAGGATCTTCGGATCGGCGTGTGCAGGGTGGCAGCGAATAACCCGTGCGGTTCCAGGCTACGGAGCCAAGGGTCTCGCCAGCACGAGCATGGCAGAAGGTCGGTGCACGGCACACGAACGCGTGCCCGCCTTCGTCGGAATGGACTTCGGCCACGTCGAGTGGGCAACGGCCGCGCTCAGTGTTCGTTTTATTGAGGCACGACAAATCGGGGGAATGATTTCTGCAAAGCCACGGCTAAAGAACGAGGACACGCGGTTCGGCTCGAACGCAGCGTTGGACGTCGCGCAAGCTCTGAAGAATGTCCGGGGTCTCGATGGTCGGGGCGCAGCTGATGGTCCGGGGGTCAGCGCGATGTGCCAGGCACGCACGGCCACGCGCACGGTCTGCGGCGCGGGTCGTGGGCGAGCGTTGCAATGCAATCACTCGGACGGCGATCTGAGCACTCAAGGACGTCTACGGTGTGTGGGCCGAGGGTCATCGCCCATCGTTACAGTCATAGATGGCGGTGTGCGAAGCGATCCTTCCGTCCCGGGTCAAGACCTACTGCAGGCATGGTGTTCGGTGCATGGCGTGCACGGTAACGCCCCGGGTCGAGTTTGGCAGCCTGGGCGCGGAGATTCCAGCGACCCGGAGCGGGAGATGCTGCCGGTGTTAGACCTGCTTCCAATTGATCCGGAGATGACAAGATCAGTGGCAGGGGAGGTTGAGGTGACCGGGGCACTGATGCTGCCCATGTTGAGCCTGGTTTCAGTTGGTCCTACGGTGACAGGACCGATGCCAGTGAATGTCGAAGTGATCGGGGCACTGATCGGGTGTCGAATTGAGTCCACTCGTGCTGCCCTCGCATCGCGCACGTACACCGGCGAAGCGATTGCGCCACTCGACGTCTCGGTGCTCTACCGGGGGCGAAGCGCCCTGCTCACGGTGTTCGTGGTGCGAGGGGAGGGGCCCGCCCTTTTGGGTCGGGACTGGCTGGCGCACCTCGGGCTGGATCTCCAGTTCGTACCTCCAGGTGTGCCGGTGCTCTCTTCGATGCTTTCGTCGAGTACCGAGGGCGAGGGTCTGGCGGCGGGAGCCGCGTCGATGCAACGGGAGCGGCCGTTCGTTGCTGCCTGCAACGGTGGTGTGCGGTGCGGAAGCAGCAGGAGCCGTGCCAGCTCTCGCGATGAGCTCTCGCGCGTCGGCTGCGTTCATGGTGCGAGGTGCGCCTGTGTTGTTTGGGCAGCTTCAACGGGTTGCGGTGAGCCCGTGGCGTTAAAGGAAGTCGCGAGTCACAACAGAGTCAACAACCAAGAGACGGACTCGTGATGTGGGTTATGGGTGGCTGTTCATTGCATATTTGTTTTTCATTGCTCGAGTGATGCGGTTTAACGTTGTTGAAATAAATGCCAACAGTTCCTGTGTGAGAGTGGGTTTGGCGGAGATCAATCGATGGGATTTGGATTATGATCAATGTGATGTGGGGGCTTTGGGAGCGGTGGGGGCGAATAAAGAGGGTTTATTGGCCTCCAGTTGCCCCAGGCCGCGGGTAGTTGTTTTGTCAGGTGCTGGGATTTTATCAAAAGAACGCGCTGTACGGGAAAATGAGTTTGCAATGGTTCCAATGTTATTCCTACTGATTTATGACGAGCCTATGGTTGAAGTATGGTTTGAATGGAGTTGCGACCGTCTAACTGCCGTGGGGGTCTCGGAGATCGACTCGGAGCCGGGACTCGTGCACTGGTCGGCGTTACCCCCACCTCTGCTTTCAGCAAGGTCAGACGTGCCTGGCGCCTGGGGCGCGGCTCTCTGGGTTCGCTCAAGGCCGTTTTGGCCATGCGGTGGAATCTCAACTGATTGTGGTGCGTGGGTTGTTGTGGAGTGTTTGTTGCTTCCAGCCAAGGGCGCTGTTCAGCGCCCCCACCAAGGTCAGTCGAGTCTGGCGGTGGCGCCGCGGGTTCCAGACGGCGGGGGTCCGGCCTCGGAAGGTTTATCTGTTTCAGGTCTGGCTGGGGAAGAGGTGCTGCCTTATGGGCCGGAGGCGTTTGATGGTGCCGGGGGAGGTTTGCTGCGGGAGGTCGCCGCGACCTCGCCGAGGGCCATGTAAGCATGAGCCGCCTGGGGGCGTTTTCGCTGTGTAGTGCTGCTGTGCTTCTCCAGTAGCTCGCTTCACACGTTGTATGATGTGATGTACTTTTATACTTCGCTGTTTTCTTTTTTGTACCTTGTCTACTGTTATACCGTAGTACTTCGTGCTGTTTATGCTTATTATGATGGTGATCATTTAATAATCATACTTTTAGGAGGGAGGAGTGTGGTATAGCCTGCGGGCATGCAGGGCGGGGCATGATGATGGGAGGAGTGGTCGGCGTGAGCGTCGTGTCTGCCAGGAATATAAGGAGTGCGCGCCGCCTGAGGCGTGGTAGTGATGCCGTAGTCGCCCGGCTTGTGAGTGTGCGGAGTACGTAATAAAGGAGAGCTGCGGGCAAAGTACGCCCGCGCTCGTACTTGTGCAACACAACCCGGCTCGACTGTTCCCCCGCTCGTGTCTGCCTGCTAAGCATCTTCCACACGACACCACACAAACAACTTCAGCGGTATTGTTCACTGGAGCTATATTTTCTTTTCTTTAAAGTTTTGAAATGATTTTTTTTTATCAACCGCTGTCACAACGGGAACCCAACGGATTCACGGGTCGTCTAGTATATTACGAGTGATGTAAGGGACGCATCGGCCATTTTGGAGTTAATGCCATATTAGTCCGTGAGCAGTGGGGGTGAACCTGGTTTTGCCGGATAAAGTTTTTTCTTTGCTGTTTTTATAGCCTTGGGGTAGCTCTTCATGATTCAGGGGGGTGACCGTTTGCAACCATTGGGCAATTTGCTATATTAACCCTTTTGTGCCGGTAAACACATAAATAATGAAAAAATCAGTTTTTTTCACTATTTATTGCAATGAACACAACTAACATCATCACATTTGCTTGTGTCGATGTTTATTCACAAATTATGTAACCAAAAACAACTTAAGATATAAAACAATTGTGAATTACTCAGTATTAACCCTTTACGAGGCTATTTTAACCCAGGACATAAAATTTGAACACAGACAATATATGATTGCACAATAACCTCCTCATCCTTACTTTAGTCACAAATAAGGAAACCAAAAACAACTTGATGACTTAATATGACTAATGACTTCATATGATATGACTAATATGATATTAATATGACTTAATATGATAGAATAATGACTTAATACTCAATATTAACCCATTCCTGACAGATTTTACCCAGCACAAAACATTTGAACATCAAAAGACAACAGGGGTCTTTGACGCATTATTGCACAAAAACCAATCCAAAATTATGGCAAGGGATTTTTACATCATCTCTTGCTTTCCGACCAGCTGACATTGATGCAAAATAGACTGGGTTAGACACTCAATGTGTTTAGTTTGACCTACTGTAAGATCAATTAAATTCGTAAAACAAACAAATAATCTGCTACTACTAGTTGCTTCCCCAATCTCCTCAAACCTTGCTGCTGCATACGTGAGCAGCCAACTGCATAACAGGCACAGAAAATTGTGCAAGGCAGACCTCTGACTTAACAACCACATCTTCTCGAATTACAGGGACTTTCACTTTTGCAACCACACCTGATTATTTCAAGAACATATTCTGGGGCCAGTTTCACATCATCTGGGACTGTAATTGGTGACAGCGACTTCCAAGGTATTACAGAGTCTGCTTCTCTGTCATTCTGCCGTTTGTAACGATCTGTTTGTCGACTGCTTGTATTATGTAGACACAGGTTTTATGGCATTTTATAGTAAATTGACCAATCTGGTTCAATGCTTCCTGAAGGTCAAAATGCTTCCCATCACCATAGATCTTGCTACATCGTATGATATTTCTTATTCGAACAGCGGTTGCGGTGATTTATGGGAATTTCTTCATTTCACAGCGAAACTTCCACTGGAAGAAACATCTTTCCTGATCAGACTCCATAAAATGTCAACCTTGAAAATAAATAAGTCAAAATTAGATTCTAGCCTGGGAGAAAGCATTTTATAACTGTGCCTGAATATTAGTACCATACAAAGGTTCACATTTATTAGTACGGTTCCCTGCTAAAAGAGGGCAGCACCCAACAACAACTGTCATGCCCATTTTGATAACTGTCATTGTAAAAACGAAATGTATACAATCTGAATTTGTCTAGTATATTAATCTGGAGATTCTATTTTACTAACTACTTCATATAAAGCTCGACAACTGGAAGTCTGGGAGCCTATTCCATGACAAACCTGCACAGCAGAGTGGGAGTGGTGCCCAGCCATGTGCTTCTAATATCTGAACCAATGCAATAGTGCCACCTTTTGTCAGTTTAACTAACTAATGAAGTCTCTTAGCCAATACTTCATCTTAATATGCATGGGTGATAAACAGATCAAAGCAGGAAATGTAAGCCTACATTTGGGGTATATATGATCCCCTCTGTATGCCAGGAAAGGGTTAATAACCATCAAGTTTGGGCAAATTGTGTCCACATCAGCTGTAAAATACTTGTCTTGTGAATAATAATGATGAAAAATAAATGTGATGACTTTTGGTCAAAGCCATTTACAAGATATCGCAAAAAAAATAATACTTTGGGGCGCATTTGGGTGTAACCGGCATAAAAGGCTTAATCTATCTATAATTCCAGCAATCTGTGTGTGTGTGTGTGTGTGTGTGTGTGTGTGTGTGTGTGTGTGTGTGTGTGTGTGTGTGTGTGTGTGTGTGTGTGTCTGACCGCTGGTCCGATCTAATTGAAACTTGCCAGGTATATTGCTGGGGACCTGAGGATGTGCTTTTTCAAGGTTTGATATTAATCGGACAAGTGCTTCCCAAGTTATGGCCATTTATTTACCAAACCGATGGCAAGACGCGTTGTTGCGTGGGTGTGGCCGATGGGGAAGGGAAGCACAGCCACGTTCCCCATTACGGGTTACAATGTACGGGCTTCCGGAGAGTGATGACGTCGTGTATTCTTATAATTTCTCGATTTCTTATGTGCATTTATAGATAAACACAATGGCCCATGTTATGATCGTTTTCATATTAGACGGTGTATAAATTTCGGGAATATCAGAGTGCTGGTATGCTCCGAAACAGGAAGTAAATTTTTTCTCTCTCTTCTCTTCTCTTTTTGTTTTTCCTTGCCACGACATTGCGAAAAGGTAAAATATGTTGGCGCTAATTGAATAATTGGGTATTAAAAATAAATTGCGAATAATCGTAACTGCGAATAATATCGAACTTCCGGGTCACGCACGTACGGGCACGTGAGAGCGAAGAAACGGCCTGTGTGGTTTATTTATTTATTATTATTATTTTTTTTTTTTACGGGCACGTACAAGTATAGTAAATTGCCCAAGGGTTACGAACAGTCACCCCCCTGAATCATGAAGACTACCCCGAGGCGACAAGAGACAGCATAGAAAAAAAACTTTATCTGGCAAAACCAGGTTCAGTAAAACATCTGCCTTTTGCTCCTGGACTATATAGCACTATTTTAACCCTTACCCTATCATCTGAGCCTATCATCATCATATCATTAAAAAATGTCGCTTCCATCACTCCTCGTGGGGCCTTATACATATGTACACCTGTATATATGTATGTATATATACATATATATATATATATATATGTTCCCGAAATACAGCCAAAACGGTACGCAATAGCGCAAAAATTTTAGGGCCACCTCACTCACCATTCACCTGCGGTGTGCAGTATCAAGTTTCGTTCAAATCGGGCAACGAAAAAAATTATAAAAAAATCAATTCCCGATTCAGTCAATTACTCTTCGGGATTATTTGACAATGCAAACAACTTCAGCGGTATAGTTCGCTGGAGCTATCTTTTCTTTTCTTTAAAATTTTGAAATGATTTTTTTTTAATCAACCGCTGTCATAACGGGAACCCAACGGATTCACGGGTCATCTACTATATTACTAAAACTCTCATCTTGTGTGTGTATGTATATATATATATTGTTGTGGTTACCAAATTCGCAAACCACCATTCAGGTCCCTTAGGTGAGGTATCTCGGAAAGTACATGTGTAGTTAGGCCCGAACCCGTTGTCTAGTGGGAATACATGTCATTTATGCGTGCTGCGACTCTTCAGGATAGCCGTTTTTCTTTTACTATCTTTATTTTGGACCAACCGCCATTGTTACCACCACAACCACATCAACCACCACCACAACCGCCACGACCTTCACGTCACACCTCGCAACCGTCGCATCGCCACCGTTCTTGCGCCGCCTGTGGGTACCGGTGTTGGACTCGTGCAGGGCGCGCGCCGAACAGCGTGTACAAAATCACGGATTTTGTGCTTCAAAAACGGATCAAAAACGACACACGCCCACTTTTTGCCGTCCAATCGGTGAGCGAGGGGCGAATTGGCCCCGCCCCCAGGGCGATCGATATATGCAAATTTATGGATCAAAAAGCCTTCACGCCCACTTTTTCTCGGGCCAATGGGGAGCGAGGTGAAAGGTCGAAGGGAGGGGGTCAAGGATGAGAGGGCGAGGCTACGGGGGGGATAAAAGGACCGTGTTCGTCAGTCCAGGAGAGTCCAGAGGCGGAGAGTAGGAGAGTAGGAGAGTCGGAAACAGAGAGTCAAGACTTCGCGGGCGGTGGAGCTGCTCGTCGTGTGCGTTGGAGTCGGAACGGAGGGGACGGAGCTGTGGAAAGGCGGCGACACCAGACGAGGGGGTGCTCGCGTCGTGCAGGGAGCTGCACCCGAGGGAGGCCGACAGCGCGACCTGGCCGAGGTGGAGACGCTCGTCGCGGGATAATAAAGATCCTCTATACCCCGAGCATCAGCAACCCCCTCCTGTTTCCCCCCGCGCTGAGATAGTGCGACCAAGGGGGCCCCTTTCCCACCCCCTACCAGACACTGTCCGCGAGGCCCGCGGAGTTGAGGCGCCATCGCCGCTCCGCGTCTCATCACCAGACGGGTAGGCGCGACCCGGTCTCGGCCTCAGGCCCGCCTCATCCTTGAGGGTATTTCTTTTCCTTGGTTTTGGGTATGTGTTGTCGGCGCCGTCTGTGAAGTAAAATTGTATAAGTGTTGCCGTGTGCTCGGTAGTCGGTATTAGCTCTGCATTGTGTTTTCGCTTTTATATTTGCTTTTTGTGTAAATTGAATTGTGTTTTTCTTTTTTGTGTGCTTTTGGTGGAATTGAATATGTGTGCTTCCCGTGTGCCGCGAATAAATGTGCTTTGTGTTGAACTGTTTCCCGCTTCGCTTCGTCATTTCTCCCATTGAATCCTCATCTTGCTTCACGTAAAGGGTTGGTAGTGGGCTGAATACGCCCGATAATTAATCGAACCGTCGAGGTCGACGATAACACCGCTCGGTTATCCCGATAGTACGGAACGGGTCGCTTAAGTGGCCCGTGTCCGAAGTCGACCTGCGGCGAGGTGCGATCGCCCGGTCTACCCTCCGCGTGGGTACTTAGGTAGGTCGAATTTGGCGAGCAACCCTATCCCACGCGGGGGCTGATTGGCTCGATCGCGGTGAGACCGAAAGGTCCACCCATGACTGGTTCCCGGCGTTAGTCCGAGAGGGTCACGACTGGATTGTCCGTCCGGTGGGCGACGTGCCGCGATTCGAGTTACGTGGCCGTCAGCACGCCGGCGGGCGCGAATACCGCAACACTGGTGTCAGGTCGTGCGATACAAATCCATCGCCCTCCTCGCGGCACTGGTATCGGAGAACAGGAAAACGGGCTCTCCTGTCTCCAATTAAATTCACGGGAATCGGTCCAGGGGTGAGAGAAGCGACCCCCGATTCCCTCCAAATTACGAGCGAGCAAATTAACCCTTTAAGAGAAGCAAGATGGCGTCTCAAGGCGAGCGGGAGCCGGGGGTATTAGAAATGTATATGTGTAGTAATGTAGAGTCCATGGTCCAGGATGGAATCCCCGAGCAGGAAATGTTGATTGTGCAGGAACACTGACTCGCCCAACTGAACCCAGAGCCCGAAATGGGTGCAGCAGCGGCCGCAGTGTATGACACCTCCCCCCCCCCCCCCTCTCCAGCAAAACCCTTCCCTGACCCCTGCCGAAACGGCTCACCCAAGCGCACCCGACATGACCCAGCTATTCACCATGCTGGCAAAAATGTATGCGGAAACGACAGCGAAGATGATTGCGAACATGAACAAGCAAATGGACGAAGTAAAAACGAGGATGGATGCGAATACACAAAAAATGGAAGAAAAGATGGATACAAATACAAATGAAGTGAAAACGACGATGGATGCGAATACACAAAAATTGGATGTGAATACACAGCACATGAAGGAAGAAATGAAAAAGCTGCGGGGTGAGACGCAGAACATGGGCCGATGCCTGCAGGCGGGCATGAAGGCCGTGACCAGGGAGCTGGGAATGGCGACTCCACGTGTGGGAGCAAACGAGCTGGAGGGGGGTGCAACGGCTGACAGGCCCGCGGTGGAGGCGGGTAAAAAAATAATTCGGGGGGCGTGTTGGGCAAGGGTCGTGAAAGAGGAATCGACGGTGACCAAAAGGGAGAAATTAAATGGGGAGACCAAAACGTGTGAGACGAGACACGAAATGACGACAACGGAAATAATAGTTGAGACAAGGGAGGTAAAGGGTGAAGAGTTGGCAGAGACACGGGAGATAGAAAAAATAGAAGAAAGACTACACGAGGAAGACGGGGTAAGTGACGCACACACACACACAGAGGTAGTGGAGGACAATGGGGTTGAGCTCGCGGAGCGTGTAGAGACCCAGTGCGAGTACCTGGATGGCCTCCTCCAGGAACGAGGGGAGGGAGTCTGCCCCCTTGAGGCGAGTCACGACCAGGTGAGTTCGGTCGTCCTTTGCGAGGTTGAGGGGACGAGTGCTGTGGACAGGTGCACGGAGAGCTTGGGGGGTGTAGAGGCCCCGGAGACCCTTGTGGGGACACGAATCCCCAGTGTAGTTGTCCCTGTGTGTGTGGAGCAAGGTGTGAGTGCGGCACCGTGTGTGGAAGCGACCCCGTGTGCGAGTGGTGCGGTGGCGATGGTGCCAGAGTGCGTGCTTCCCAGCACGCCGTGTGTGGATGAGGTACGGAGTATGGATGAGGCACCGCGGTTGAGTGCCCCCGCGTGTATGGGTGAGGCACGGTGTGTGGATGAGGCACAGCGGTTGAGTGCCCCCGCGTGTGTGAGTAGTATGGTTTGTGTGAGTAGTGAGGCACGCGTGAGTGAACGGCCGTGTGCAAGGTCGCTGTGTGCAAGGGAGACCGTGTGTGTGAGAGAGCGGTATGTGAGGGAGATGTCGGTTGGCATGCGGGAGCACGCAGCCGCGTCTCCCGGTGTGAATGTGATGGTGTGGACTGTGTGCGTCGTAACACGCAGGTATGCGTGTGTGGAATGGAGACGGAGACGGCGACAGAGGAGAGAAAGCCGAGTAGCGGCTGTAGTTGTTTCGGGGACCGTGCCGGGTTCGCCCAGCAGTGAGCACGCGGTCCGTGCTGTGCAACGCACGAGACCGCCACGTGCTCGCTTGCGAGAGTGAAGTCCCGGTCCGGAAACGCCAGCGGTGGATTTGCCGATCCCGCGGACGGACAAAGTTTAGGCAGGTAAATGGATTTGGACCGGACGGGTTCTCCACGCGATCGTGTGTGTTAAGCTCCAACGGGCAAAGCACATGTGTTCGCGTGGGGAACCCCTCGAGACGTGGGGCTTGTGTTTTTTTTTTATGCGCACGGTGACGTCATGGCTGCACGTGTGGTTGGAATCCGGCAGGAGGGGTATCCCAGCCGGATGGTACCGTCCAAGGAGGGACGAGGAACACGTGCAGCTGCATGACGTCACGGGCAGGTGCAAAGTGCGCGAGTTGCCGCGCTGATGATGCGCATGAAAAAAAAAAAAAAGCAAGCCTCACTTTCGGGTGCACAGGATTCCTGGGCAAGGGGTGAAAGACCCCCTTACCTGGGCACAGGATGGAAACTAGTTAGGGGGAAGGGTTAGCTTAGCTAGACCGACTTCATGGGGCAGGGGTAAGTCCTCATGGAGTCCGTGGAATGGATTAGTTAGAGGGATTGTAGCCAGATTTAGGTTGGGAAATAAAATGGGATTATTTTGGAGACAGAGACAGACTTGTGGATGTGTAGAGGGGACGTAGCTTAGCTACGTAGGTTAAAAGGAACGTGCTGTAGTTTAAGGGACGACGCGGGAGCACGAGTTAGTTAGGGGGTGCAGATAGAAGGATGGCAGAGTTCAGCGGTGAGTGTGTTGAAGAGTTGGTGAGTGAAGTGGAAGCATGTGCTTGGTGAGTGAGTGAGGCCAGCGGGTCTGTGTGTATGGAGTGAATGGGGAATGCATGGTGCGATGAGTGATTGGGGGGAGGAGTGACTCCCGCCCAAGGGACCCCGGGGTCAGTGTAGATTGAGTTAGCTGGGTTAGTCAAATTGAAAAATGGAGGTCGTTTTGTTGTTGGTGGGAAAGTATGCTCGAGACCCATTTGGAGGGGTGCAGGAGCCCTGTTGACGGGCTTGGGAGCGTGGCTGCGAAAGGTGAGTATCGCTGAGTGGGTACCCCGGGCACCAGGCTAGTCGGCCGTGGTAGGCCAAGGGCCCATGGGGGGCTGGGATAGAGTAGTGGGCACGGGTGCGCCTGCTTAGTGCGGGGGCCCGGGGCGCCATTAGCCGCGTGGGCAGTGTTGTGGGCACGGGTGACCCTCGGAAAGGGGCCCGGGAGGCCGGCCTGCCACGTGTGCGTTTCAGGGGAGGTGCCATGGGGGGCACTCCCCGGTGTTAGGGAGCTGGTAGGCTCGGAGGCAGTGTAGTGCCCGGGGGTGCCATAGCGGGAGATTCGGCAGAGGGTCGTGCCTGCCAAAGGGAGCCACGTGTCCCAGCCAGGAGACCGTGTGAGGGCACGGAGAGAAAATTGGGGGGCGAGGCCCGAAATTGTGAGGACACCAACACAGGCGACGGGAATCTGGGTTGTTAGAACCAATAGTTTAAGCGAGAGGCGCTTGTTGAAAGCCCCGGGGTAGTTTAACTGTTAAATGGATAGGGTAGATTAGGAGATGTACCCCTCCGCACCATCCATCCCCTCGCTGTTGTTGTGGGCCGCTGGACCCACTTTGGTTATAGATCGCCGAACTCTGGGGAGGCCATTCTGAGGCTTGAGTTGGGCCTCGACACAGGACGTTAGCTCTCCCTTATTCCCCTCCGGGAAGGGAACGTAGGGGTTGGGAGTAGGCTAGGTGACAGGATAGGTTAGCCGAACAAAGACGATAAAGGGGGTTAGGGGACGATTTATAGAGGGGAAGTAAAAATAAAAACAATAAAAAAATAAGTTGGGGCTAAATTGGGGTTTGACAAATTAAGGGAGTGGGTATGTACAGTTACAGGCAAAGGCGATAGGTGGGAGGGAGACAGGTAGGTAGGTCCGAGCCCGCCTTCCAAGTGGCCAGCACCACCGCACTCCCTCCACCAACCTCCACTGAACGGCAAAGGCTGGCCAACTTCATCGGCTGGCCGTGTTTGTCTTCAAGGCGGAGGCCGGCCAACTTCATCGGCAGCTGTTGTTTTGCTGCAAGGCCTGTGCCATCGGCTGGCCGTGTTTTGCTTCAAGGCCTGTGCCGGCCACTTCGTCTGCAGCTGCTGTACTTCAAGGCCTGTGCCGGCCAGTTCATCTGCCGGCTGTGTTTGCCTGCAACGGTCTTCTTCTGCGGGCTGTGTTTGCCTGCAGCGGCCTTCTTCTGCGGGCTGTGTTTGCCTGCTGCCTTTGCCATGCCATGCCCACTGCCCACGTTCACCAGCCCCGTTCAATTTTTGCTTTGCCCCCCCTGTTCATTTCCATGTGCGCCAGGATCCGCAAGGCAACAGTTTGCAAGCTGCGAGAACTGCCCTGTTGGCAGCTACAACACGGGCCTGCAGTGGCGGCCCGTGCACCGTGTTTGTGTCCATCCATCCATTCGTTGTGCTCATTGCGTGTGCCACTTGAGCTGGCACGGAGACTGCGTTGTGCAGCCCATGCACCGTTGTGGTTCACTGAGTTCAGTTCAAAAGGGAAGGCCTTGGACTGCGTGTGAGCAGCCAGCCACGTTCCCTGTCACCTGCATTGTTTGAGCCAGAGACTGCATGCGAGCAGCCTGGCTCCCTGCTAACTGCTTTTCTTTTGCAGAGTTCAGTGATCCTGGGCCATGGTTTAGTGTAAAATTTGTAAGTTAAGGTTAAGATGTACTGTAAATATGAGTGCGCCCCCGGCATGTCTGTCCTAGCGCCGGCAATTTTATTTAAGTCGTCCGTGTGAGTGAGTTTGTTTAGGTAGTTACGCAGCCCTCAGGTTATTTATTTTGGGGACACGAATACCATGAATGTCGCACTCAGGGATCCGTAGGTAAAATGTACTAGGGGAAAACTACACATGATGGCACACGAAAATTTGACGACTCGGGACGAGTCTGTAAAAAGGGGAGGGGGTAGTGTTGTGGTTACCAAATTCGCAAACCACCATTCAGGTCCCTTAGGTGAGGTATCTCGGTAAGTACATGTGTAGTTAGGCCCGAACCCGTTGTCTAGTGGGAATACATGTCATTTATGCGTGCTGCGACTCTTCAGGATAGCCGTTTTTCTTTTACTATCTTTATTTTGGACCAACCGCCATTGTTACCACCACAACCACAACATCAACCACCACCACAACCGCCACGACCTTCACGTCACACCTCGCAACCGTCGCATCGCCACCGTTCTTGCGCCGCCTGTGGGTACCGGTGTTGGACTCGTGCAGGGCGCGCGCCGAACAGCGTGTACAAAATCACGGATTTTGTGCTTCAAAAACGGATCAAAAACGACACACGCCCACTTTTTGCCGTCCAATCGGTGAGCGAGGGGCGAATTGGCCCCGCCCCCAGGGCGATCGATATATGCAAATTTATGGATCAAAAAGCCTTCACGCCCACTTTTTCTCGGGCCAATGGGGAGCGAGGTGAAAGGTCGAAGGGAGGGGGTCAAGGATGAGAGGGCGAGGCTACGGGGGGGATAAAAGGACCGTGTTCGTCAGTCCAGGAGAGTCCAGAGGCGGAGAGTAGGAGAGTAGGAGAGTCGGAAACAGAGAGTCAAGACTTCGCGGGCGGTGGAGCTGCTCGTCGTGTGCGTTGGAGTCGGAACGGAGGGGACGGAGCTGTGGAAAGGCGGCGACACCAGACGAGGGGGTGCTCGCGTCGTGCAGGGAGCTGCACCCGAGGGAGGCCGACAGCGCGACCTGGCCGAGGTGGAGACGCTCGTCGCGGGATAATAAAGATCCTCTATACCCCGAGCATCAGCAACCCCCTCCTGTTTCCCCCCGCGCTGAGATAGTGCGACCAAGGGGGCCCCCTTCCCACCCCCTACCAGACACTGTCCGCGAGGCCCGCGGAGTTGAGGCGCCATCGCCGCTCCGCGTCTCATCACCAGACGGGTAGGCGCGACCCGGTCTCGGCCTCAGGCCCGCCTCATCCTTGAGGGTATTTCTTTTCCTTGGTTTTGGGTATGTGTTGTCGGCGCCGTCTGTGAAGTAAAATTGTATAAGTGTTGCCGTGTGCTCGGTAGTCGGTATTAGCTCTGCATTGTGTTTTCGCTTTTATATTTGCTTTTTGTGTAAATTGAATTGTGTTTTTCTTTTTTGTGTGCTTTTGGTGGAATTGAATATGTGTGCTTCCCGTGTGCCGCGAATAAATGTGCTTTGTGTTGAACTGTTTCCCGCTTCGCTTCGTCATTTCTCCCATTGAATCCTCATCTTGCTTCACGTAAAGGGTTGGTAGTGGGCTGAATACGCCCGATAATTAATCGAACCGTCGAGGTCGACGATAACACCGCTCGGTTATCCCGATAGTACGGAACGGGTCGCTTAAGTGGCCCGTGTCCGAAGTCGACCTGCGGCGAGGTGCGATCGCCCGGTCTACCCTCCGCGTGGGTACTTAGGTAGGTCGAATTTGGCGAGCAACCCTATCCCACGCGGGGGCTGATTGGCTCGATCGCGGTGAGACCGAAAGGTCCACCCGTGACTGGTTCCCGGCGTTAGTCCGAGAGGGTCACGACTGGATTGTCCGTCCGGTGGGCGACGTGCCGCGATTCGAGTTACGTGGCCGTCAGCACGCCGGCGGGCGCGAATACCGTAACAATATATATATATATATATATATATATATATATATATATATATATATATATATATATATATAAATATATATATATATATATATATATATCATTGTCCCTCGCCATATGGCAGTTCACCTTTCGCGGTCTCACTGTATCGGGGATTTTTAACTCTTACATATATAATTTTATATCATGGGATTTTGCGGTATAAATGTATTTTTATATATTTGTTACTTTAATTATTTTTATGGTAAAATAAGCATTTTCTTGCCAAAAAAATGAAAAAATGTAAAAAAATAATTAAAACATATTACAAGAAATAAAATACTGTACATAGTGTGCAGTAGAAGAGTAGACAAAGTCGTGTGTATGGAAAACGCAGATGCGGCCACTTCCACTCGCGCTGGTTTACCCACGTGAGATCGTACACGGCACGCTATTGGCTGATGGATGGGAGGCGACCAACCAGAGCATGGTGTTCTGTATCCTGGGTTCTGATTGGCTCAGCGACCGTAGCATCATTCTCTGCATCTCCAGCGCATAGCATGCATTCAGCATCTCGTCTTGTCCATTTCACATCGACGTGCGATCGCTACTCGTAGTGTTACTCTGCGGTGTTGTGTTTGTATGAATTATCCGTGAAAGTTTTTAATTTATTTCAACCCCTACAATGCCGCCCAAACGTTCTCGAATTTTATATGTTGTAAAAATTATGTATGTTTCAGAGTGTAAAAAGTGTTTAAGAGTATAGGAAATGTTTATAAGAGTATGGGAAAGGTTAATAAGAGTGTGGGAAAGGTTAATAAGAGTGTGGGGAGGGTCATAAAGCTTTAAAATATATATAAATAATAAAATAAACATATGGTCACTACTTCGCGGATTTTAGTCTATCGCAGCGGGTTCTGGAACGTAACCCCCACGATAAACGAGGGACTACCGTATATACATATATATATATATATATTCCCAAAATACAGCCAAAACGGTACACGATAGCACAAAAATTTTAGGGCCACCTTACTCACCATTCACCTGCGGTGTGCAGTATCAAGTTTCATTCAAATCGGGCAATGACAATTTTTTTATTAAAAAAAAAAAAACTCCAGACTCAGTCATGTTTTGGTATGACGATCCATAAAGCGCAAGGACAAACCATGGAGAATGTGTTGATACACTTTGAGAAACCGGTTGGCCAAACAATGACTCCTGAGGTAAATACTCAAATTTTCTTCAAGTTAAAGTTTGACCACGAAATGATATTAAAATGTTGTCTGTTTTTTTTCATCAACCGGTCAGAACGGGAACTGATCGGGTTCACCGGTCATCTAGTATCCTATATAACTGCCTTTCAAATGATGAAGAGTTGTGTTCATCTTGGAAATGTTTAGAGATGTCCATTAATGTTTTGAGATGTTTATTTTCATGGGGATATCTTCAGATTTTCATCCTCTATTCTATTCATGCTCAAACTGAGATAACTGGGAAAACAGTGTTATCATTACTTTGTTGTTGATCTGATGTGAAAATGTTGGTGATACATACAACTAGCCAATAGAAACTAGCCAACAGAAACAATAACTCACTTTGATATTATTTTGCTTTGATCACTGAAATATCACCAAGGCTGTATCATATAACATAACTGAGTCTGAATTACCAATATTTGAATATCAGATCATGTTGCCAGTTACCTGAAACGTGCTTAGCATCAACTATATATCATAGAATACAAGTGGAAACCTTTATCCTTACTGTAAACCAGTGTATGTTCTGTGACATCAAGTTAAAACCTGATTTAACAGCATGGTTTGTGGGAACCTTTATCATCTATGAAGGTGATGGTAAACGGTCCAACCTTGAATGCATTCCGATTGCTCCACACTGCGCTCTGTCTTTTTCTGCAGCTTCTGCAAACTCTTCTTTTGATGATACGAAGAGAGAAGCAATGCTCCAAAAGAAACTGCTCACAGATATGGTAAGTTAGCCAAGATGTAAAGTTATACGTCTATTACAAGTGGATAAATGAACTTAAGTGTCTTCGTATTTTCTCAATATCAAGATATCCCAGGATCGCTTGTAAATGCCTTTCCACAATTAAACAAAGACCCCCCTAACGAGAGAAATCACAGATGTGGTTGCACAATTATTAGTTTCACAGTGAGAAATCATTGAAAGTATTCCAAAATATGCTGGCTGAGCCTGCTAATGAAATATCAGAATGTAAGCAAAATGGAATGAGTTGTGGGAGCTTACTGATTGGGAAGAGAAAAAGTATGGTGATTGAGAGGGTGAAGCCCACAGTGCTTCCTTCAAAATAGTCAATGTGCTGAGATGGTGTGCACTTTCCAAGGTCTTCCATCCGTAACTGCCCTGGCTGTGGACATGGATCTCCTGAAAGCATTGGTGAGGAACACAAGGAGGTTAACCATGTGGTGAAAATGTTTCACTATGTTTTTCAAGTAGTCAGGACCAAATATTATTTGGTGGTCGGGAGGGATAAAATAAGAAATAAAAAATGAGAAAGGAAGCAGAAGGAAGGATTATTATAAAGGAGGTGAGGTTTGGGAGGAATGTGGAAAGGGAAACAAGATATGGTGGAGATGCTGTCACAATGGATACAAGGAAAGTATTTTTTGGAGAATGTGAAAGGTGGGAGGGGTGGGGGCAGGTTAAAAGTTTTGATATACAGTACTCGTATTTTCCGAAGTAGTAAACACATGTGGCAGTTTGGTATTATTCATATTCTAATTACTGTTGTTCATGTTGATGATGTTGTAAAAGTGTAAAAAAAAACCATGGAGTCTGGAACACTGACGGGTTCCTCCTGTGAAGCCCATTTTTATATACCAATTCCCCTAAACGCTGCCAATACGCCATTATACGGTAGCTGTAAGTTAGAAACACGTTCAGTAAGTAAGTGGTCGTCCGGAAGACGTCAAATACGTTTCATATGTCAATATGCGTTGGAGATACGTTACACATAGGTTCAAAGCACGTTACTCATAGGTTAGAAATAAGTTTTGGTACGCGAAACATTACCTCGACGTGTTTCGACTTGTGAGTAACTGACAAGTAACGTGTGTCGACGTGTGTCAACGATCGCATCACGTGCCTCCAACTTATGGCCAGCGTATATGGAACATGTGAGCTGGCATACGTCGAAAAATTTTGAGCCTGCTTAAAATTTGTCGACGAGCTCGGCGTACTACGACGTATGCCAGCGTGCTTCAGCGTGCTCTTAACGTATACAAAACTTACCCATAATGTATTCGCCAAATTTTTCATACGTCGGCATACGCTAGCTAAAACGTCAAGGTGTGACAGGGCCTTTACGTTATACCCTGTCTTTCAAAAGACAGGTCTCAATCGAGTTGAGAAATGACAGAAATGTGAGCGATTTTTTGTTATTTATTTTGAAGGGAAGAGTTACAAGATATTTTATATGACAAATGAGCCTTGTTGTTTTGTATGTGAGGGTCCTGTCACACCTTGACGTTTTAGCCAGCATATGGCAACATATCAAAATGAATGTAAAACGCTGGCGTACGCTGAACTATTGATGTTTTTTCAGTTTTGGGCGTATTCATAACAAGTTGGACGTATGCATAACGTAATAGTAACGTACACAGAACGTTTCGATAACTTATAGATAACTTATACCAACGAATGCTTAGCGTGTTGTCGATGTTCACAACCTATGCCCAACGATAGTCTAACTCAGGGGTCGGGAACGTTTTTGACTCAGAGAGCCATTAAAGCAAAATATTTGGAAATCTATTTCAGTGAGAGCCATATAATATATTTTAAGACTGAATTCAACTAAATGTGAGTATAATAAGCCTCTGAATTTATTATTTTAAATAATGTTGTTATAATACTCACCATTAATGGGACTTCTGGTGCTGCATGGATTTGCTGATGGCTTTGTAGTCTGGTTGGTACTTGGTGAGGTTAAGCTTCATGCAAGCGTTGAGGCTTTCATCCGTTAGACGTGATCGTAGGTTGGACTTGATGTTTTTGAGATGTGAGAATGACTGCTCACATGCATACGTAGATCCAAACAAGGTCAATACAGCAATACTCACACGCTGCAGTGTGAGGTATGTGACAGGAAGCGCGTTCCAAGTTTTGATAATCAGCTCGTCTTCGGGTTGAAGTTTTTTCATTTCTGTCCACATGTGCTTGCTCGCCAACTCTGCTTTCTGTCGTGCGATTCTTTCCAAATCTTCATTCAGTGACTTGAACTTATTCACCCACATGTCTGAGGCCTTCAGGTCAGCCACTTCTGCTTCAAAATCTCTGACGGAGACACCAGGAATGTAACTCAGGTCGGCTGTGTTCAGTGAACACTCGTTTGGATGGGTGATGAAGTTAAAAAGACGAGTGTGCTCACGAAATTCTCCAAAACGTGCTTTGAATGACTGTAGGAGACTGGATGTGAAGCCAGCTAACTGGTGGAGATCAAAGTTTTGAGTGGGCTCACTTGCTGTGCATGTATCTTTAAATTGTCTCAGTTTTTCAAAATGTAGTAAACGACCTGTTTCAAGATCCATGATAAAGAGCTCCAGCTTGTTTTCAAAAGCAAACACGGCTTGTTGAAGGGATAACACTGTATTTCCAATGCCTTGCATTTTCACGTTGAGCTCGTTCAGATGTTCAGTCATATCCACGAGATAGTAAAACTTGAGGAGCCACTCAGTTTCGGCAATCTCAGGATGCTCAATCCCTTTCATTTCAAGGAAAGTCCGGATTTCGTTCAGGCAAGCCGCAAAACGGCTAAGCACCTTCCCTCTTGACAACCAACGCACATTGCTGTGCAAAAGCAGACCGTGATAGTTATTTCCAACTTCATCCAGCAGTGTTTTAAACTGGCGACCATTTAAGGCTCGGGCAACAATAAAGTTGATCACACGAATGACCAGCGACATCACTTCGCCAAGCTGCCCATCACACATCTGAGCACAAAGTGCCTCCTGGTGTAGAATGCAATGGAAACTTAGGATGGGTCTATTTTCATGTTCACGGAGAAGCGCCACAAATCCTTTGTTTTTTTCCCACCATACACGGAGCACCATCAGTACACACTGAGATAAGTTTATCCAGAGGTAGATTTTTTTCTTGAGCGAACTCCATGAAAGACTTGAATAAATACTCACCTCTTGTGGACCCTTTTATTGGCAGAACAGCAAGACTTTCTTCACGCAGTGTATCACCAGCAGCATATCTTGCAATCACACTGAACTGCGACAAATGGCTTACGTCTGTTGACTCATCCAAATCCAAAACTACAACTACTGATACTACTGACATGGACATCTACTCAACATGGACTCTGGAACACTGACGGGTTCCTCCTGTGAACCCCATTTTTACATACCAATTACCCTCAACGCAAACAATACGCCATTATACGGTAGCTGTAAGTTAGAAACACGTTTCGCAAGTTCTGTGGTCGTCCGGAAGACGTCAAATAGTCTACATACGTCAATATGCATTGGAGATATGTTACACATAGGTTCAAAGCACATTACTCATAGGTTAGAAATAAGTTTCGGGTACGCTAGACATTACCTCAAATTGTGTCGACGTGTGTCGACGTGTGTCAATGATCGCATAACATGCCGACAACTTATGGCCAGCGAATGCGGAACGTGTGAGTCATACGCTGGCATACATCAAAATTTTGAGCATGCTTAAAATTTGTCGACGAGCTCGGCGTACTACGATGTATGCCAGCGTGCTTCAGCGTGCTCTTAACGTATACAAAACTTACCCATAACGTATTCGACGTGTGCCAGCGTATTCGCCAAATTTTTCATATGTCGGCATACGCTGGCTAAAACATCAAGGTGTGACAGGGCCTTAAGGCAAATGATTCAATGAGAGCAGACTGCCCCACTATCTTAAAAATAAGTATCTACTCCTCAGTACCCTTACAAGCCGAAGGAAAAGACAGGTGTCACTCCAGAAGCTTCTGCATCATCTTCTCATCCTGGCCCTTCTTCTGCTGAAGATCAATGGCAGACAGTGAGGGTAGGGAAGGGGAAGAGAGCGCAGAAGAGAAAATCAGAAACAGAAGAAAAAGGGACTGCTGATCGAACTGACGTTGAAGACGCAGCTGACGAGGACTTGAAGCGATCCGAAGGTCAAGTGTTTTGGAGGAGACAAAAATTGTGACCCAATTGGTACAAATGGAAGAAGAGGAAGATGTTATTCCTGAAGTTACAGATCATGGGAAGTCTTTGCTGCCAGATGCACCCAAAGACCTGTTGAGTGAACACAACGATGGATCATCCATGAACAAGCCTGGCATGGTAAAGAAGAATGACTCTGTCTCATTTTACTGACAGGTCAGTCAGGTGATACCACAGAGATGTCTGTCGCTAACACAGTACATCCAGACAAACCAACAACAACTGAAATGAGGATTCATCATAATTCAATGATTGATGCCTCCAAGGCAGCAGTTCTGCATGAAAGGACCACCACTGAAGCTTCAAAAGACACTGCAGAACCCCTTCTTGTTGTGACAGACAGGCAGAAGGTACCGGTCTTACGAGCGACAAAGGCATTACCTGCACTGACCGAGGTCTCGAGTGCTGCCGCGACGTTCATGGTAGATGTAGACAGTGAAGTCGAGCACAGTTCTATCGTAGCACATCAAACGGATGATCTCCCTGTCCTTACCATCGAAGCGTCTTCAATCACAATAGCTTTGCCAAGCGGTGAAGCAAGGACTGCTTCGTTAATACCAATGGAGTGTTCATCTGTGTCATCAGGAGAAGGTGCAAAGTCAGTTTCAAGTGACGACAAGGTATACATTTTGTCATACGTTGAAGATGTACCAAAGGAGAAAGACCATGAGCTCCCAGACAGCAAAGATGAGGAGAGCATCAGTGACTGGGGAAGGGATCGAGGATCATTAATGGGCATTGAATCGGAGCTGCCCTCAGGGCATCATTCGTGTATTTCTGGCCATGAAATATTAGAGTTCCTTGAGCAAAGTTTGCACAGTCGGAAAAAAAAGTTGAAACTACTTTAAAGCAGTGGAAAGACTACAAAACCCACAAAAAGACCTACCCAAGACTACAAAAAAAAGACTGCAAAATCTAACGGAGACCCACACAACCCAAGAGGCTGCCTTCCGATGGGAAAATCAATGGCAAGGATTGGCTTTTCTCAGTCACCTCACCGATACATCTTGCAGAGTGGCTATCCTCTTTTCATCAATTGTGAAACCTGAAATACTTGTAAATGAAGTCAGTTTGGGTCGTTTGTTACATGTAAAGGTAAGGTTTGAAGATTTTGTTGTTAACTTCGTCAACATTAATGCACCATGTATAGGAGCTGCAAGTGTGTGGTTCTTTGATCACATGTGGAGATTCATGCTCACCTTGCCTGACGAAGAGAGTGTGATTCTTGGAGGGGATTTTAATTGCACTCTCAATCCCTCCCTAGAGTTGGTAAATACTCTAAATGAATTATCTATTGTGAAATCAACCTTGTAGTTATTTTTAAGTTTAATCATAGATTTTGAAGTATGTTTTTGAATGTCTATAACAATATTTTTTGGTTCATCATCCTGTTCTTTCATAAGACGAGCAATTTCAGAAGATATTTGATAAATCTCATGTGATCCGGGTGAGACTGTTATCATTTTGTATCCACTTCCCGGATTATAACTAAACTTGTCATTTTTATCAGTTATATTAAATAAGGTATTATAAGTTTCCATGAACAACAAAGATGACTCATATTCTTTTGTTGGGTCAAGTTGTAGGGGGTATGGAAATGAAGATGTGTGGTCGCTTGTGAAATTAAAACTCAAGATTGTGCTTCTCATCTTATTTAATATGAGATAAAATGTCTTTATATTGAGATTTATTACTTATTTTCATGTTCATCAACTGGTCTAAAATGGCTGATGCTTCATGAAAACAAATGTTATTTCCAGCCTTCTTACTACCTAACACCAATAACAATCGATTAACTATTCGCGATGGGTCATTTGGAAGAAAACTAATTCCTGAACCAAGCCTATTTAAAGCCTGAATAATGTGTTTCTCCTTCTCATTCTTGCTCCGTTTACCAGAAAGACTAACCCTATAATCAACAGAGTTCAACAGATCAATATGTACTCTATCAGCATTATTTTCCTTATCCAATGGTTTATCAAAATACTTTGATTCATTCCTCACAGTTGAAACTTGTCTTCCATCTTTTGTGAGAAGAAACATTAATCTGGGGGTTAGTTTAACAGGGGGTTGAGCAGACCTCAATAACCTTAATTCATCATTAAATATCAACACCTTTTCTTGAACAAGATGAAATATTGCTGGTTGTTTTGTTGGAATGAGTCCTGCTTTGTTTTTTGATTCCGCTGAATATTCATTGTTTTGAAGAGCATTCACAATATAAGCAGGGAGGCGATTCATCTCTTCCATTTGTTGAAATAATCCTTCGTCATCATATTCTAATTCCCCTATATGCTCTAATTCTTCCTCCGTCATTTGATCAAAATCTTTTAACATTTGAAGTTTTTTAGGAGTACATTCCACTGTGGGAACTGTGGAAACATCTTTAATTTTTTTTCTTGGGAAGTTTTTAAAAGTGGTTTAAAAATTTTCTCTTGTTTTCTTTCAAATGCTTCTTCACCCGTTAGTTTCTGTCTGCGTTTATTCTTTCTGTCTCCCTGTTGTTTTGCAACTTTTGAAACCAACTTTTGGTATTCCTTAAATCTTCTTGCTCTTTCTTTCGCATCCATTTATTTATTGGAAAATATCATTTGATATCTCATCTTGTTTCACAATAATATATTTATATTTTTCAGTCGTGTGCTTCATGTCATCTGCAAATTCTTTTTCACTGCATAATGTAGAACAATTATCTCTCCAAAAATTATTTATATCTCTTGAATTTAACTTGAATAAAATAAAAGTATTAGCATTGTTTCTGATGGAATGACGAGGAAGTTGAAATTATGATTGACTCAGATAAATACAATTACAAGAAGAATGTCTCCCTCTTGTGTTGTAACTGTCCATTACAATTTGGTTTCTCTCATTAACACAATCATCAAAGATAACGAGGTTCTTTTTTGATTTATCTAAATCTTGGGGAGACGGTATATCATCCGTATTATCACGAAGAATACAAGTTATCGGTTTTGATTTCTTTTTACATCTCTGTGTTTCACAAAATAGTTGAATCATATCTTCAATGTTACAATCATTTAGGTTTTTTTGAAGTTTAAATAAACCGATTATATCTTCTTTTTGAAGACCAGCATTAAAACCTTGTGAGAGTAGTTGATACTCTGGTTGAAAACTCGACTTTGTGAAAATTATTAAATTATCATAATCTAAAAAGTTGGGAGTCAGGAGCATCTTCAAAAGTTAGCAGGTTTTTCCGCATCCGCTTGCGTCATTCGGATGAGACATCTTAATGTCATCTTAATGAATTTGGAAGATTTTTATGATTGTTAAATTTTATCTTATTTTCCCAAATGGGTAAAAAATCATTCATTTATATATTTGGAAAACAGGTTATTTAATTTATTATTGTTTTTTTTAGAAACTCTATATTTTATCCTAAGTTCAGGTTTAATTTCAAGATAATCCACTATTTTATTTATACAATATCTTGTGTTGATATTTCCCTGAAAATTACATCCATGAATAATATACAACAACAATCCTTTAAACATTTCTCTTATACGTTCAGTTTCTTCCCTTGTAAGGAAAGGTGTGTTATCATCCTCATACTTTACATTCATTTCTCTAATCAATCTTGTAAAGTAATTCATTTTTGGTGTAAATCTAAAAGAATTATTTTCCTCTTTAAATTTTTTATTATCATTAATTAGAAGATAATCACAGAATATCCATTGTTAATAGGCTTTTGACTCTATTTAATCCCACTCCATCACACGCAGGACAATTCTCAAATATGTCATATGGAGAATCAGGGAAGTCGAGCATATTTATAAAAGTAAAACTCTACTTAAACTGAAATTTATCTGCACTTTCAGTTGAGTATCGACTCATATTTAACAATATAACCATCGATATCTTTATACATTTTTTCATTAGCAGATTCAACGACAACATTTTTTATATTGAAGGTGATTTTAAAATTATCCTTAACTACTATTGGACAAAATGTCATTTCACCTGATATATTAACATCCTTTATTTCATCAGGATTTACATCTTTCGGGTTGTTGAAAAAAATACAAATTTGTCCTTGCATATTACAGATGGTCTTATCTTTTCTTTCTTAAGCTTCATCCATAAGGTTTTTATTTTTTGATACTTTTTCTTGTTTCTTTGCTTTTTCTAGTTTTGAATATATTGCCAGAAGGAGAGGAGAAACTTTTGTTCGAGATACTTTAATTGATGTTCTTCCAGGTATACTTAAAGCCCTTCCACTGAAGGAAATTGAAGAACTCATATTCTTTTCCATAATTGTTTTTATCCAATAGTTGTGATATTTATCTTTGTTCAATTTTACATCCTTGACATATTTCTCAGTATCTTTTACAAATGAAGAGATTGATTGAAACTTGTCTTTTGTGTCATGAAACATTGTATTTATTAAGTGAAAAAAGTTGGAGGATAAAATGGTTTTAAGCACAAATGCACCTATAAATTAAACGAAATTTTCATCAAGAAAATTATAGTTTAAGTAAAGTTTTATTGTATAAATATGGTGAATACTACGTACTGCGATGTTTGTAATCACGAATATAAACATTATAAAAAACACCTTCGAACCAACAAACACACATTTAATCTATTTCATCAAATATCTCCTCTTGAGTTGGAAAGAAAACATTGTGATATCTGCTCAAAGGATGTTTTGAAGAGTAGTTAAAAGAATCACCTTCAATCACAAAAACACAAGAAAAATGAGTTTAAGGTAAAGAGAGACTCTTATATTGAAAACACAGATGGGGCCTTTAAAGGGAATATAAAAATAAGGATTTTTCAATTTGGAGAACCCGGTCCATCATCAATAGCTGAATCAATTGAAATAGTGAAACCTGATGTTCAAAAAGTTATTAAAAAGTCATTAAAAGAAATGAAAACTTTAAAGTTTTATATGGGAGTAAAAATGAATATGGAAAGACAAGATGAAGAACAAACTCCTTCTATGAGAACAGATCTTCATTTTATAACATCACTTCAAGATTTTTTGAATAGTGGGGTTTATGAAGAACTATCAAGACAAGAGGAGGAAGTTGATAATACAGTGGTAGGAAGTGGATTTAATATTAAAAAAAAAAACTTTTTAGATATACACATTCTAAAATCAAACCCTCTTAAACTTCTTCTTATATTGAATTATCTAAAAAAATAAAACTAAAGAAGGCAGTTGTTAATATTAAGAACAATGATAATAAATGTTTTCTCTGGTCTGTTCTTGCTCACTTCCATCCACCAAATTGTAATTCAGAAAGAGTAAAACAATATATGAAATATGAGAATACCTTGGACATTAAATATTTTAAATTCCCAATGCCACGAACAGATATTCCTAAATTTGAGAAAAAGAATAACCTTTCTATTAATGTATATGGATTAACTAGAGAGAATAAAGTTGAGGTATTAAAAATTTCAAACATCAATAAAAATGAAGAAACACACATTGATCTTTTATATTTTAGTGTTGGGAACAATTCACATTATACATACATAAATAATTTATCAAGATTAATCTCTTCTCAGGTATTCAGAACAGCAAATAGAAAATATCCTTGTAAGCGATGTCTTAATTCATTTCATACAAAAGAACGATTAGAACAACATTCAAAATATTGTAGTTATCATAAATCAACTGTAATTACAATGTCTAAACCTGGTGAAAAGATTTATTTTGAAGATTATAATAAATCTATCATGCACCCATTTGTGATATACGCTGATTTTGAATGTATCCTTAAAAAGATAAATATTGCTTCTCCTAATCCAAAAGAATCATATACAAATAAATATCAAAAACATATTCCTTGTGGTTTCTGTTATTATATCAAATCATCTGTTGGAGAAAAGTATAATAAACTTGAACATTATAGTGGAAAAAAAGCTTCACAAGAGTTTGTAAAACGATCAGAAAAGGATTGTACAAGACCAACTAAATTAATGAAAGAAACAAATGAACCGATGAAATTAACCGAAGAAGAAAAATTAGAATTTAGAAACAACAAAGGAAATATTTGTGAGGAGGAAATTGAGGAGTCTAAAGTTAGGGATCATTGTCATATTTGTGAGGAGGAAATTGAGGAGTCTAAAGTTAGGGATCATTGTCATCTAACTGGTAAATATAGAGGTCCTGCTCATTCCTGTTGTAATCTTAATTATAAATTTCCTTCTTTTATTCCAGTCTTTCTTCACAACAGCACCAACTATGATACACATCTATTTATAAATGAACTTTCAAAAACACCAGGGAATATTTCTGCCATAACAAACACAAGTCAAAAGTATATTTCATTTACAAAAATGATATTCACAAAACTTTTAACTCGTATTAGGTTTCTAGATTCTTACAAGTTTATGGGAACACCACTGGCCGACCTCGAATCAAATCTAAGCTCCACGGGCTCTTTTCCAAATCTTAATTCATTCTTTCCAAAAGAGGAAATTCTAACTAGAGGAAATTCAGATGAAAAAGAGATAATTCAAAGTAAAGAGAAAATTCGAAGTAAAGAGGAAATTAATGAAGAAATTCTAACTAAAGATGAAATTCTAATGAGAAAGAAAATTCAAATAACGAATGAAATTCTAATGAAAGAGAAAATTCTGATAAAAGATAAAATTCTGATTAAAGAGGGAATTCTTACTCGAGAGGAAATTCAAACAAGGAATAAAATTCAAACTAAAGAGAAATTCTTACAAGTAAGGGAATTTATCCTTTTGATTATATGGATTCATTTATGAGATTTTAAGAAACACGACTTCCTTCAAAAGAAAGTTTCTACAACAACCTTTATGAAGAAGAGATAAGTGATAAGGAACATAAAAACGCACAAGAAATTTGGGAAATATTTAAGAGAAAGAACCTTGGAGAATATCATGATTTGTATCTAAAAACAGATGTTTTATTGTTAGCTGATGTGTTTGAAGCTTTTAGATCACTCTGTCATAATAAAAATTGTAATGGATTGGATCCTGCCCACTATTTCACAGCTCCTGGTTTAGCTTGGAGTGCAATGTTAAAAATGACAAAAAAGATATAAATTTAATCAGTGATGTAGATATGCTTTTGATGATTGAGAAGTCGAAGAGAGGTGGAATATCCCAAGTATGTTCAAAAAGATATGCCAAAGCAAATCAAAAATATCTTGCAAATTGTGATAGTGAAAAAGACAGTAATTATTTGATGTATTTTGATGCTAATAATTTGTATAGATGGGCAATGTCTCAATGTCTGCCTTATGGTAAATTAGAGTGGGTGGAAGAAAAGGATTATGAAAAGGCTTTGATGAATATTGTTATTTCTTCTCAAGAGGAATTGAATGAGGAAGAAGAAGGTTATTATTTTGAAGTTGATTTGAGGTACCCGAGTGATCTTCATAATAAGCATAAAGACCTTCCTTTTGCATGTGAGAAAGAAACCCCAAAGAAAGAATGGTTAATGATTATCATAAAAGTTTTAATATTATAGGCAAATCAACAGAAAAGTTATTAACAACATTCTATGATAAAGAGGGATATGTTTTGCATCAGAGAAGATTGAAACAGTTTTTGAGAGAAGGATTGAGAGTCCCTAAAATTCATGGAGTTTTAAAATTTAAACAAAGTTCTTGGATGAAAAAGTACATTAAATTCAATACAGATATGAGAACAAATACAAAAGTAAAATTTGAAGGGGAATTCTATAAATTGATGAATAATGCTGTCTTTGGAAAGACAATGGAGAATGCTAGAAACAGGCAAAACATTAGATTTGCAACATCTTGGAAAGAAGCTTCTCGATTGATGAATAAACCAAGTTTTAAGAGAAGAGGTTTTTTCAGAGAACTTTTCTGCTATTCATATGGAAAAGGAAAGTATTATCATGGATAAACCAATTTATATTGGAACAGTAGTTCTTTATTTATCAAAGATATTGATGTATGATTATTTGTATAATGGCTTAAAGAAAGAGTATGGTGAAAATGTTTCATTGTTGTATATGGACACTGATAGTTTTATCCTAGAGATAAAAACTGATGATGTTCATAAAGATATGAAGAAAAATATTGGAGTATATGATACAAGTAATTTTAGCAAGAAGAGTGAGTTATTTTCAATAAAGAATGAAAAGGTTATTGGTAAGTTTCAGGATGAGTTGGGTGGAAAAGTAATGAGTGAGTTTATTGGATTGAGAGCAAAGGCATATGCTTATAAGTATGGTGATCAGATTGAAAAGAGGTTAAAGGGAATAAAGAAATATGTAATAAAGAAATCAATAACTTTTAGAAATTATTATAATTGTTTGATAAATAAGAAAGAAGAATATAGGAAAATGAATACAATAAGAAGTTATAAACATTATATATATATATATATATATATATATATATATATATATATATATATATATATATATATATATATATATATATATAGTGAAGAAGTAAATAAAAAGGCATTAGGAGCCTTTGATGATAAGAGATTTATTTTAGATAATGGAATAGATTGTGTTCCATATGGATATTGTATGATAGAGTGTATAGAATAGATTGTGTTTTAACGATGGGAAGATGGGTTGGGGTTTTTAAGGGCTACCGCCGTGTTTTTTCACAATATATAATTGGTCAAACGAAGTATTAATCAAACTAAATAGTGGAGAAAATCTCAGTCTTGGTATATAAATGGAAAACATAATGAATGTGAAAAATATCAAATTAGTCTTATTGAAAAAATAACTAAAACAAAGGTAAATAAAACAAATAAGTGAATCAATTTAAAAACTAGTAAGTTGGAGGATGGAAAGAAAAAAAAATATCCTTGAATGGACTGAAAACTTTGATGGTTATCAATTGAACAATGAAAAAACAATTTTCTATAATCTCAAAATGATATGTGGCTCAGGAGGTGGTCAAACAAGAGCATAAAGAGAAGTTTATCATTTCGTAATGGCACAAAAGGGGTATCTTAAAAAATATAACGATTCAAATGTGTTATTTTTAAATATTTTAGATGGGGATTATTGTGCAAAGAAAATGAAACTATTGAAGGAATTTGAGAATGAACAAATCTTTATAGGTGCAATGAGTGAGCTAAACAATATGCATTGGTTATTTGAAAAAGAGTGCCCCTTGGCTTACATGTTTCAGATATTTCTTTAGAATCACCTTTAACAAATCACATTACTACTTTACGACTTGAACAAATCTTTATCTTATTGCATTGGTTATTTGAAAACAGTGTCCGTAGGTTAAAATGGGAGACAAATAAATATACCTTGGGATAAAAAGGGGGTTTATTTTTAGGGGAAAAATATATGAATCGCTGAAAATCCCCCATTCATTTCTATGGGGAAAAGTGAGCCAGAATCAGTATATTCACCCTACTCTTCAGCCAATTTTCTTACTGATGAAAAATTTACTTTTGCGCTTCTGGTTTCACTTCTCACCAACACTCTTTATCGTCGGACACCCGGTGAAGAAGCAGAGCAAGTCACGAGATCTGCTTGTCAACTTAATTTTAACTTGTGCAAAGAAGGCAATATATAAAACTAGGAAGGCAAAAATTGAAAGGAAAGTGGTGGAACACAGTACTGTGAGCCTGAAAGGCTTGATATGCTCACGCATCGTCTCAGAATATAAGGCGGCAGAATATGGTAACACTGTTCAAAATTTTAAGGAAACTTGGACCACAAACGTGTTGGTGGCAGAATCATGCTGCGGTGATGCTTTTCAGCAGCAGGGACTGGGAGACTTGCAAGGATAGAGGGAACAATGAATGGAGCCAAATACAGGCAATGCCTTGAGAAGAACCTGCTTCAGAGTGCAAAAGACTGACTGCGGTGAAGATTTACGTTCCAACAGGACAATGACCCCAAGCATACAGCCAAAGCAACACTGGAATCACTTCAGAACAAGAACGTGAAAATCCTTGAGTGGCCCAGCCAAAGCCCAGACTTGAATCTATCTCATTGAGAATCTGTGGAAAGATTTGAAGATTGCTGTTCACCAACAATCCCAATCCAACTTCACACAGCTTGAGCATAACTGCAAGGAAGAATGGGAGAAAATCCCCAAATCCAGATGTGCAAAGCTTATACAGACATTCCCAAGAAGACTCAAAGCAGTAATTGCTGCCAAGGGTGCTTTTACAAAGTATTGACTCAGGGAGCTGAATACTTTGTGAACTGGATGGGCACTTGGAAGAGCGCATAGCTCCGCCACATAATGCCTGATCCACGAGAACATATCGGGCCCAATACCTTTTTGAAATATCATGCAAGACAGTACTATCTCTCTATGGTGAAGAATCACTTAAATAATTATCAGATGCAGATCCAGATCTGAATCTTCACCAAAATCAAATCAATTCTTCCTTGTTGCACACCCGTTTCCACCAAGTTTCACCAGAATCCATCCACAACTTTTTGAGATACCGTGCTATATATCGATTTTGACCCTTTTCTCTCAATGGTGAAGAATCATTTAAAAAAATTTCAACTAATCGGATCTGGATTCGGATTTTCACCAAAACTAATCATTTCGTCCTTGTCACACACCGAACCTGTCCACAAAATTCCATCCGGATTTGTCAACAACTTTTTGAGACATCCTGTACACAAACAAACAGAGACAGACAGACAGAAACGGGTGAAAACATAGCCTCCTTCACCTTCAGTGGTGGAGGTAATTAGATATTTCTGCATTTCATTTTCAATAGATTTGAAAGAATTTCAAAAAACGTGTATTCAACTTGTCATTAAAAGGTATTTTGTGGACATCGGTCATGAAGAATTTAGGTTTAACCTATTTTATATTCAGGCTGTAACACAACAAAATGAGAAGACGTCAAGGGGTGTGAATACTTTCTGAAGACACTGCAGCAAACATTGGCCTTCTGTTCATGTCTTCCAATGAATTGAAAAACTTTAAATACTTTGAGTGTCAGAGTGTGACTTTTTGCCAAATAAATCACGTAACGTGTACAAACCTGTGTGCCAGAAGAACACATTTTCTTGGAAAGAGATGCTTTCTTGGGGAAGCACAGTCTTTAGTACATTCGAAAACGTCATGTTTTGAATGATGATGACTTCCTCGTCTGTAAAGAGGCTGAGTAAACAAAAACAACAGATGCGTTGATGTGGCAAAAAATAACTGAAATAGAAAATTAACTATGATTAAAAATGTACATTTTTACAATGGCAATCTTAATGGAAAGGAAGAATAGAGAGGACGAAAAGTGGGGGGGGGGGGGCGGTGGGGGGGGTTGAGAGAAAGAGACAGACAGAGACAGAGAGAGACAGAGACAGACAAAGGTTGCAGCATATTGGACGAGTGGGAATAGCAAGTCCTATTCACAATTCTACCAATAATCTTACTTTCATCAGCGACCCCATGAGACTCTCTTCGGCATCACTGGATATTCCTTTTACTTCCTGTCCCACACCCTCCCAGATGTGACAGACCCAGTGTTTGTGATCATAACAGTTTTACAGTCTTCACCATGAGTTTGCTTTCCTCTTCAATCCTGATGGAATATATCTAGATTCATGTCCCTTTCTGGATGAAGGATCTCTTCTTTGTATGTAGTTAAACCTGGTGTTGGCTTAACGGTTAAGGTGGCTGACTTATTTCCAAAATCCTCCAATTTCATCCGATTGACTTGATAACTGAACAGGATTTTCATATCAGGTCAGTGAATTCAACCATCTATTACTCTCGAGGTAATCATCGACCAAAAGGTCAACAGGCCCAGGGTCAACAACTAAGGTGGTCTTTCTAAAATCCTCAATTTTCATCCGAATGACTTGAAATTTGAAGAGCATTTTCATATGAGGTCGCTGAACTCAACCACCGATTAATTTTGAGGTCAACGTAGATCAAATTCACGTCAAGTCGCTGAATTCAACCTTCTGCTTTCGGCTGCTCCCGTTCGGGGTCGCCACAGCGGATCATCCGTTATGATCCGCATAATGATTTGGCACAGGTTTTACGCCGGATGCCCATCCTGACGCAACCCTGGTCGCCTCTTACGACACAGGGATATGGTACACCTATTCTAACCGGGGCATACACCGGGCCCAGTACACTGGTACTTACTACGCCGACCTCGGAAGGATGACAGGCTGAGTCAACCTCCTGGTGTGTATTAATTCAAGCGGCCAATGGGGCTTGAACTCAGGAATTTTTGGATCCCAAGCCGTTATCCGAACCACTATGCCAACACCAGGCTAAGTCGTTGAATTCAACCACTTATTATTTTTTTGATCACCATAGGCAAAAAGGCCAACAGAGACCAAAAGGTCAGCATAGGCCAAATTTCTAAAATCATCAATTTTAATCCAATTCCCTTGAAATTTGAAGAGCATTTGCATATCAGGTCACTGAATTCAACCACTTATTCATTTTGAGGTCAACATAGACCAAAAGGTCAAAATAGGCAAAGAGGCCAATTTTGGCCAAATTTTCTAAAATCCTCAATTTTCATCTGATTGACTTGAAATTTGAAGAGCATTTTCATGTCAGGTCGCTGAATTCAACCACCAATTAATTTTAAGGTCAACACAGGCTTAATTTCTAAAATTGATCAATAGGGCCAAAAACTAAATATATCACGATATCTCAAAAAAGTAGTGGACGAGTTATGACAAAACAAGATGGATGAGTTGAATTGGTGACCAGAACAAGCGCATTGGATTTGGGTTCGGATCCAGCCCAACAGTGGGATAAAAAAAAACATGAACTGTTCCACCTGGCAGAGGGATGCGCTCTACCGATTGCCATTCTCCTTTGTTCTGTTTTGCCATGTTGTCACCGAGTGATTTTTCATTCTTTCTGTCTGCTTGTTTGTCAATCGCCTAAAGGTCACAATTCTAAACCAAGCATCATGAAACTTTACTAAGTTGTTGGGGTGGTCTCAACTGAGAAGCATATTAGATTTGAGGTTAAAGGTCAAAGGTAATCTTGATGTCAAATATATAAAATCGTAATTTTTCATTTGATTGATGTGAAAATTAAGAAATTGCATAGTGCATCACTGAATTGGGAAACAAACTATTTTTGAGGTCAAAAGGTCAAAGGTCAAAGGTCAAACTTCTACAATCATCAATTTCAATCTGAAAAATAATCAATTTTAATCCGATTGACCTGAGCTTTGATTAAAATGATCAAACTTAATCTTCATGAAATGGACAATTTATGTATCCATGGCAACCATTGGAGGAGGGGGGGGTGAATTTTGAAAGTATCATGCTCTGCACGACCTCTTTTTCTTGTTTGTTTGTCTGTTTGTGTGCAGGATATCGAAAAAAGTTGTGGATGGATTCTGATGAAATTTGGTCGCCTTTTGGGTGTGTGACAAGGATGAACCGATTAGATTTTGGTGAAGATCCGGATCTGTATCCAGCGACTAGAATTTTTTTGTGATTCTTCACCGTGGATAGATGGGGTTGATATATATTGTTGTGGTTGACGAAATTCACAAACCACCATTCAGGTCCCTTAGGTGAGATATCTCGGTAAGTATATGTGTAGTTAGGCCCAAACCCGTTGTCTAGAGGGAATAAATATCATTCATGAGGGCTGCGACTCTTCAGGATAGCCGTTTTTCTTTTACTATCTTTATTTTGGACCAGCCGCCATTATTACCACCACCAACCACGTCTCAACAGCCATCACACAACAACCACCAACCACAACGCGGCCATCACAACAACAACCACCAACCACAACGCCGCTTCACCACAACCGCCACGACCTTCACCGTCACAACTCGCCACCATCGCATCACCGTCATCTCGCGCCACTCGTGGGCACTGATGCTGGACTTGTGTAGGGCGCGCACCGAGCAGCGTGTTCAAAAGCATCGCGGACTTTCCGCAGAAAAACGGATCAAAAACGACTCACGCCCACTTTTGTTCCGTCCAATCGGTGAGTGAGGGGCGGTTTGGCCCCGCCTCCAGGGCGTTGGAGGGCGGTCGCTATATGCAAATTCATGGATCAAAAAGCATTCACGCCCACTTTTCCTCGGGCCAATGGGGAACGAGGTGAAAGGTCGGAGGCAGAGGGTCAAAGATGAAAGAGCGAAGCCACGGGGCTTATAAAAACGACTGCGTTCGTCAGACGAGTTGAGTTGGAAGCGGAGGAAGAGTTGGAAGTTGAGAAGCAGTTCAGTTCGCAGGAGGAAGAGTTGAGTTGGAAGTTGAGAGGAGTTGAGTTGGAAGTGGAGAAGAGAGCAGTTCGCAGTTCGCAGTTCGCAGTTAGCAGTTCGCAGTTGGGAGTTCGCGGAGTCGGAGTGAAGAGGACGGAGCTGTGGAGAGGCGGCGGCGGCGAAGGCGGAAGAGGGGGTGCTCGCGTCGGATTCGGGGAACTGCGGAGGGAAAGGCCGGCGGCGCGACCGAGGTCGTGGTGGAGACGCTCGTCGCGGGACCCAAGATTTTGTGAAATCCTCCTTTCCCCGAGCATCAGCAACCCCCTCCTGTTTCCCCCCGCGCTGAGATAGTGCGACAAAAGGGGGGCCCCCTTCCCACCCCCGACCAGACACTGTCCGCGAGGTCCGCGGAGTTGAGGCACCACCGCCACTTCGCGTCTCATCATCAGACGGGTAGGCCCGACACGGTCTCGGCCCCAGGCCCGCCTACCCCCTCATCCTGGAGGGTGGTTCTCTTTTCTTTTGCTTTGGGAATGTGTGTTGTCGGCGCCGTCTGTGAAGTAAAATTGTATAAGTGTTGCCGAGTGCCCGGTAGTCGGATAGATCTGCATTGTTGCATTTGCTTTTTGTCTTCTTCTTTTACATGTGCTTTTGGTGGAATTGTATATGTGTGCTTTCCGTTCATCGCGAAATAAATGTGCTTATTGTTGAACTGTTTTCCCGCTTCGCTTCGTCATTTCTTTCATTGAATCCCCATCTTGCTTCACGTAAAGGGTTGGTCGTGGGCTAAGACGCCCGATAATTAATCGAACCGTCGAGGCCGACGAATAACACCGCTCGGTTATCCCGATAGTACGGAACGGGTCGCTTAAGTGGCCCGTGTCCGAAGTCGACCTGCGATCGCCCGGTCTACCCTCCGTGTGGGTACTTAGGTAGGTCGAATTTGGCGAGCAACCCTATCCCACGCGGGGGCCGATTGGCTCGATCGCGGTGAGACCGAAAGGTCCACCCGTGACTGGTTCCCGGCGTTAGTCCGAGAGGGTCACGACTGGATTGTCCGTCCGGTGGGCAACGTGCCGCAATTCGAGTTACGTGGCCGTTCGCACGCCGGCGGGCGCGAATCCGCAACACTGGTGTCAGGAGTGGGATATAAACTCATCGCCCTCCTCGCAGCACTGGTAACGGAGAACGGGAAAACGGGCTCTCCTGTCTCCAATTAAATTCACGGGAATCGCTCCAGGGGTGAGAGGAGCGACCCCCGATTCCCTCCAAATTACGAGCGAGCCAAATTAACCCTTTAAGAGAAGCAAGATGGCGTCTCAAGGCGAGCGGGAGCTGGGGGTATTAGAAATGTATATGTGTAGTAATGTAGAATCCATGGTCCAGGATGAAATCCCCGTGCAGGAAATGTTGGTTGTACAGGAAAACGAACTCACCCAACTGAACCCAGAGCCCGAAATGGGTGCGGCAGCGGCCGCGGTGTATGACACCTCCCCTCCCCCTCTCCACCAAAACCCTTCCCCAACCCCTGCCGAAACGGCTCACCCAAGGGCACCCGACATGGCCCAGCTATGCGCCATGCTGGCGGAAATGACAGCGAACATGAAAGGCATGAACGAAAAGATGGATGCGAATGCACAAAAGATGGATACAAATGCAAATGAAATGAAAAACGAAATGAAAGGCATGAACGAAAGGATGGATACAAATACAAATGAAATGAAAAACGAAATGAACAAGCAAATAAACGGAATGGAAGCAAACATGAAGGAAGAAACGAAAAAGCTGCGGGGTGAGACGCAGAACATGGGCCGATGCCTGCAGGCGGGCATGAAGGCCGTTAGCAGGGAACTCAAAATGGCGACTCCACGTGTAGGAGCGAACGAGCTGGAAGGGGGTGCAGCGGCTGACAGGCCCGCGGTGGAGGCGGGTAAAAAAATAATTTGGGGGGCGTGTTGGGCGAGGGTCGTGACAGAAGAATCGACGGTGACCGAAAGGGAAAAATTAAATGGGGAGACCAAAACGTGTGAGACGAGACACGAGGTGACGACAACGGAAATAATAGTTGAGACAAGGGAGGTGAAGGGTGAAGAGTTGGCAGAGACACGGGAGACAGAAAAAATAGAGGGAAGACTGCACGATGAAGACGCGGTAAGTGACGCACGCACACACGCGGAGGTAGTGGAGGACAATGGGGGTGAGCTGGTGGACTGGGTGGAGGCCCGGTGCGAGCAGCTGGATGGCCTCCTCCAGGAACGAGGGGAGGGAGTATGCCCCCTTGAGGCGAGTCACGACCAGGTGAGTTCGGTCGTGCTTTGCGAGGTTGAGGGGAGGAGTGCTGCGAACGGGTGCACGGAGAGCTTGGGGGGTATAGAGGCCCCGGAGACCCTTGTGGGGACACGAATCCCCAGTGTGGTTGTCCCTGTGTGTGTGGTGCAAGGTGTGAGTGCGTCCCCGTGTGTGGAAGCGACCCCGTGTGTGAGTGGTGTGGTGGCGATGGTGCCGGAGTGCGTGCTTCCCAGCACGCCGTGTGTGGATGAGGCACCGTGTGTGGAGGAGGCCGTGTGTGTGGATGAAACGGCCAGTGTGGATGGGGCACCGCGGGTGAGTGCCCCCGCGTGTGTGGGTGAGGCACCGTGTGTGAGTGAGGCCGTATGTGTGGATGAAACGGCCAGTGTGGATGAGGCACCGCGGGTGAGTGCCCTCGCGTGTGTGAGTGAGGCACGGTGTGTGAGTGAGGCACCGCGGGTGAGTGCCCCCGCGTGTGTGAGTGAGGCCGTGTGTGTGAGTGAGGCACCGCGGGTGAGTGCCCCCGCGTGTGTGAGTGAGGCACGGTGTGTGGATGAGGCACCACGAGTGAGTGAAAGGCCGCGAGTGCGTGGAGCCACGTGTGCGAGGGAGGTAGCATGCGTGAGTGAACGGCCGAGTGCAAGGGAGACCGTGTGTGTGAGAGAGCGGCATGTAAGGGAGATGTCGGTTGGCATGCGGGAGCACGTAGCCGCGTCTCCCGGTGTGAATGTAATGGAATGGAGTGTGAGCGTCGTAACACGCAGGTGTGCGTGGGTCGAATGGCGACGACGGCGACATGTAAGGAAAGAAAGTCGGGTAGCGGCCGTAGTTGTTTCGGGGACCGTGCCGGGTTCACCCAGTAGTGAGCACGCAGTCCGTGCTGTGCAACGCACGAGGCCGCCACGTGCTCGCTTGCGAGAGTAAAGACCCGGTCCGGAAACGCCAGCGGTGGATTTGCCGATCCCGCGGACGGACAAAGTTTAGGCAGGATTACGGATTTGGACCGGACGGGTTCTCCACGCGATCGTGTGTGTTAAGCTGCAACGGGCAAAGCACATGTGTTCGCGTGGGGAACCCCTCGAGACGTGGGGCTTGTTTTTTTTTATGCGCACGGTGACGTCATGGCTGCACGTGGGGTTGGAATCCGGCAGGAGGGGTATCCCTGCCGGATGGTACCGTCCAAGGAGGGACGAGGAACACGTGCAGCTGCATGACGTCACGGGCAGGTGCAAAGTGCGCGAGCTCTGAGTTGCCGCGCTGGTGCTGCGCAGGTAAAGAAAAAAAAAGCAAGCCTCACTTTCGGGTGCACAGGATTCCTGGGCAAGGGGTGGAAGACCCCCTTGACCTGGGCACAGGATGGAAACTAGTTAGGGGGAAGGGTTAGCTTAGTTAGACCAACTTCATGGGGCAGGGGTAAGTCCTCATGGAGTCCGTGGAATGGATTAGTTAGAGGGATGATAGCGAGATTTAGGTTGGGAAATAATTTTTGGGATATTTGGGGACATGGACAGACTTGTGGATGTGTAGAGGGGATGTAGTTTAGCGACGTAGTGTTAAAAGGAACGTGCTATAGTTTAAGGGACGACGTGGGAGCACGAGTTAGTTAGGGGATGCAGATAGAAGGATGGCAGAGTTCAGCGGTGTGTGTGTTGAAGTGTTGTGAGGTGAGTACATGATGAGTGAGTGAGGCCAGCGGATCTGTGTGAATGGAGCGAATGGGGAATGCATGGTGCGATGAGTGATTGGGGGGAGGAGTGACTCCCGCCCAAGGGACCCCGGGGTCAGTATAAAGTGAGTTAGGGGGTTAGTTAAATTGAAAAATGGAAGTCGTTTTGTTGTTGGTGGGAGTGTAGGCTCGAAACCCGTTTGGAGGGGTGCAGGAGCCTTGGTGACGGGTTGGGAGTGTGGCTGCGAAAGGTGAGTATCGCTGAGTGGGTACCCCGGGCACCAGGCTAGTCGGCCGTGGTAGGCCAAGGGCCCATGGGGGGCCGGGATAGCGTAGTGGGCACGGGTGCGCCTGCTTGGTGCGGGGGCCCGGGGCGCCATTAGCCGCGTGGGCAGTGTTGTGGGCACGGGTGACCCTCGGAAAGGGGCCCGGGAAGCCAGCCTGCCACGTGTGCGTTTCAGGGGAGGTGCCATGGGGGGCACTCCCCGGTGTTAGGGAGCTGGTAGGCTCGGAGGCAGTGTAGTGCCCGGGGGTGCCATAGCGGGAGATTCGGCAGAGGGTCGTGCCTGCCAAAGGGAGCCACGTGTCCCAGCCAGGAGACCGTGTGAGGGCACGGAGAGAAAATTGGGGGCGAGGCCCGAAATTGTGAGGACACCAACACAGGCGACGGGAATCTGGGTTGTTAGAACCAATAGTTTAAGCGAGAGGCGCTTGTTGAAAGCCCCGGGGTAGTTTAACAGTTAAATGGATAGGGTAGATTAGGAAGTGTACCCCTCCGCACCATCCATCCCCTCGCTCTCGTTGTGGGCCGCTGGACCCACTTTGGTTATAGATCGCTGAACTCTGGGGAGGCCATTCTGAGGCTTGAGTTGGGCCTCGACACAGGACGTTAGCTCTCCCTTATTCCCCTCCGGGAAGGGAACGTAGGGGTTGGGAGTAGGCGAGGTGACAGGATAGGTTAGCCGAACAGAGACGATAAAGGGGGTTAGGGGACAATTTATAGAGGGGAAGTAAACATAAAAATAAAAAAATAAGTTGGGGCTAAATTGGGGTTTGACAAATTAAAGGAGTGGGTATGGACAGTGACAGGCAAAGGCGATAGGTTGGGAGGGAGACCGTAGGGTAGGTCCGAGCCCGCCTTCCGAGTGGCCAGCACCACTGCACTCCCTCCACCAACCTCCACTGAACGGCAAAGGCTGGCCACTTCATCGGCTGGCCGTGTTTTGCTTCAAGGCCTGTGCCGGCCACTTCAGCCGGCTGGCTGTTTTTCTTCAAGGCCTGTGCCGGTCCACTTCATCGGCAGCTGTTGTGTTGCTGCAAGGCCTGTGCCGGCCGGATCATCTGCAGCTGTGGTACTTCAAGGCCTGTGCCGGCCAGTTCATCTGCCGGCTGTGTTTGCCTGCAGCGGCCTTCTTCTGCGGGCTGTGTTTGCCTTTGCCATGCCCACTGCCCACGTTCACCAGCCCCGTTCAATTTTTGCTTTGCCCCCCCTGTTCATTGCCATGTGCGTCAGGATCAAGGCAACAGTTTGCAAGCTGCGAGAACTGCCCTGTTGGCAGTTACAACACGGGCCTGCAGTGGCGGCCCGTGCACCGTATTTGCGTCCATCCATTCACCCATCCATTTGTAGTGTTCATTGCGTGTGCCACTTGAGCTGGCACGGAGACTGCATTTGTGCAGCCCATGCACCGTTGTGGTTCACTGCGTTCAGTTCAAAAGGGAAGGCCTTGGACTGCGTGTGAGCAGCCAGCCACGTTCCCTGTCACCTGCATTGTTTTGAGCCAGAGACTGCATGCGAGCAGCCTGGCTCCCTGCTAACTGCTTTTCTTTTTGCAGAGTTCATTGATCCTGGGCCATGGTTTAGTGTAAAATTTGTAAGTTAAGGTTAAGATGTACTGTAAATATGAGTGCGCCCCCGGCATGTCTGTCTTAGCGCCGGCAATTTTATTTAAGTCGTCCGTGTGAGTGAGTTTGTTTAGGTAGTTACTCAGCCCTCAGGCTATTTATTTTGGGGACACGAATACCATGAATGTCGCACTCAGGGATCCGAAGGTAAAATGTACTAGGGGAAAACTACACATGATGGCACACGAAAATTTGACGACTCGGGACGAGTCTGTAAAAAGGGGAGGGGGTAGTGTTGTGGTTGACGAAATTCACAAACCACCATTCAGGTCCCTTAGGTGAGATATCTCGGTAAGTATATGTGTAGTTAGGCCCAAACCCGTTGTCTAGAGGGAATAAATGTCATTCATGAGGGCTGCGACTCTTGAGGATAGCCGTTTTTCTTTGACTATCTTTATTTTGGACCAGCCGCCATTATTACCACCACCAACCACGTCTCAACAGCCATCACACAACAACCACCAACCACAACGCGGCCATCACACAACAACCACCAACCACAATGCGGCCATCACAACAACCACCAACCACAACGCCGCTTCACCACAACCTTCACCATCACAACTCGCCACCATCGCATCACCGTCATCTCGCGCCACTCGTGGGCACCGATGCTGGACTCGTGTAGGGCGCGCACCGAGCAGCGTGTTCAAAAGCATCGCGGACTTTCCGCAGAAAAACGGATCAAAAACGACTCACGCCCACTTTTGTTCCGTCCAATCGGTGAGCGAGGGGCGGTTTGGCCCCACCTCCAGGGCGTTGGAGGGCGGTCGCTAGATGCAAACTCATGGATCAAAAAGCATTCACGCCCACTTTTCCTCGGGCCAATGGAGAGCGAGGTGAAAGGTCGGAGGTAGAGGGTCAAAGATGAAAGAGCGAAGCCATGGGGCTTATAAAAACGACTGCGTTCGTCAGACGAGTTGAGTTGGAAGCGGAGGAAGAGTTGGAAGTTGAGAAGCAGTTCAGTTCGCAGGAGGAAGAGTTGAGTTGGAAGTTGAGAGGAGTTGAGTTGGAAGTGGAGAAGAGAGCAGTTCGCAGTTAGCAGTTCGCAGTTGGGAGTTCGCGGAGTCGGAGTGAAGAGGACGGAGCTGTGGAGAGGCGGCGGCGGCGAAGGCGGACAAGGGGGTGCTCGCGTCGGATTCGGGGAACTGCGGAGGGAAAGGCCGGCGGCGCGACCGAGGTCGTGGTGGAGACGCTCGTCGCGGGACCCAAGATTTTGTGAAATCCTCCTTTCCCCGAGCATCAGCAACCCCCTCCTGTTTCCCCCCGCGCTGAGATAGTGTGACAAAAGGGGGGCCCCCTTCCCACCCCCTACCAGACACTGTCCGCGAGGCCCGCGGAGTTGAGGCACCACCGCCACTTCGCGTCTCATCATCAGACGGGTAGGCCCGACACGGTCTCGGCCCCAGGCCCGCCTACCCCCCTCATCCTGGAGGGTGGTTCTCTTTTCTTTTGCTTTGGGAATGTGTGTTGTCGGCGCCGTCTGTGAAGTAAAATTGTATAAGTGTTGCCGAGTGCCCGGTAGTCGGATAGATCTGCATTGTTGCATTTGCTTTTTGTCTTCTTCTTTTACATGTGCTTTTGGTGGAATTGTATATGTGTGCTTTCCGTTCATCGCGAAATAAATGTGCTTATTGTTGAACTGTTTTCCCGCTTCGCTTCGTCATTTCTTTCATTGAATCCCCATCTTGCTTCACGTAAAGGGTTGGTCGTGGGCTAAGACGCCCGATAATTAATCGAACCGTCGAGGCCGACGAATAACACCGCTCGGTTATCCCGATAGTACGGAACGGGTCGCTTAAGTGGCCCGTGTCCGAAGTCGACCTGCGGCGAGGTGCGATCGCCCGGTCTACCCTCCATGTGGGTACTTAGGTAGGTCGAATTTGGCGAGCAACCCTATCCCACGCGGGGGCCGATTGGCTCGATCGCGGTGAGACCGAAAGGTCCACCCGTGACTGGTTCCCGGCGTTAGTCCGAGAGGGTCACGACTGGATTGTCCGTCCGGTGGGCGACGTGCCGCGATTCGAGTTACGTGGCCGTTCGCACGCCGGCGGGCGCGAATCCGCAACAATATATATATATATATATATATATATATATATATATATATATATATATATATATATATATATATATATATATATATATATATATATATATATATATATATACATCACGATATCTCAAAAGGTTGGAGACAGATTCGGATGAAACTTTGTGGACTGGTTGGGTGGGTGACGAGGAATGTTTTATGCGAGAATGTTTTAATTTTTAAAGTGATACTTCACCATTGAAAGATGGGGCCAAAAATGATATATTTAAACGATATTTCAAAAATGTATTGGGCCAGATATGTTCTCGTGGCTCAGGCATCACATAGCACTACTAATGCTGAAGTGAGATGGGGCATTTTACAAGACATCACCTTCAGGGCAGCTGCTGAAATTCTCAGTTTTGTTTCGCGTAGTCACAAAGTCTGGTTTGACGAGAACGTCTCCCAGATCAAAAGTTTCTTTAACTCCATACATGCAGCTCATCTTCGCTGGATTGATGGTAGAGGCTCAGCGAGTAAACTCTCCTCTTACTTGCAACTTAGGAGACTCGCACAGTCATGACTATATTCCATGAAAGACTGCTGGTGGGCAGCAAGAGCAGAAGAAATCCAGGAGGCAGCTAATACAAATAATCTCAAACACTTCTATGCTGGTCAAAGACAATCAATGGACTGTCTTCTCACGGTATCGCCGCATGACGTAGCTCAGATGGCCAGCACCTAAGAACAGATCCAACTAAGATACTGGAGCAATACGCTGAACACTTTAAAGGTCCCATGACACTCAAAAGTTTCTGCTTATTTATATATTAACTTGACCTTCCCAGAGAAGAAATCACCCATGTTTCTTTTTGAAAATCAATAATGGGATAATTAGACCAATATTTCAAACAGTTGTAGTGCTTTTCACAACTTGTTATGCCCCACCCCTCAAAAAAGTGGAGTTCAGCGAACTGCAGGTCACGTGCCCGTTGACATCTCCAGAACGCGACTTGCTCAGAGTCGATTGATTAGACGTTGCGCGCCGTATAAAGTACGTACAAATGCATTGTGCACACTTGTTTGCCATCTCACTGATCGTCTTAAGACCTGTGATTGTTTCGCGGAAAATAAATTCTGCTTCTGAGCCATGTATGCACAACAATCACGAGGCAATTATTTATCCCTTGACCACTTTGTCGTAATCGTGAACAAATCCAATACATGCATGCACAATAAAGGGCTATACCATGTCCACAAAACATAAAATGTGACTGTAGAACCTTTCCATTAAAAAAGAAACTTACAGGGACATACAAGTAAAATACTAAAGATTAATATTGCATCATTTCAAGGCAACCTGCAACCTGAGATAATTTTAAAATCAAACAATGTGAAAAACCTGCACCCACATTTTGCAGCTTATTGAATTGTTCATTGAAACCAGCCTGCTGGGATAGGTACGATTCCACATACAGACAAGGCAGGTATGGCTGCACTCGACATACATGGGTTTATTCTAAAGTGAAGGTACTGCTTCCATTGGCATGCTATTCATTAACAATGAGCCAAAATGCTGTAATAAATGAACAGGGAAAAATATGTTGGCACAACTATGATAGACAAATTTATCTGTCCTATTACACGACCTCATAGCCACGGGACTCTTACGCATTGACTTATACATTGTGTGCATGCTAACACAAGTAACTTGTCAACTCTAGAGTCCAGATAAGTCCGATAAATCCATCGTCCGTCCGACTAGTCCGATAAATCTGACGTGCTGTAGTTTTCTTTTATTATCCGCTTTTCTTCATTGTTTTCTGCTGGCGCTACATGACAACAGTAGGAATAAAATAAATAAAAATGCAACAGAACGTCAGATTTATCGGACTACTTTCGACAATTGTATCGCAGGGTGTGTTCTGCACACAAGTTTTCATCATATCCGGACAGCGAGATTGCTTTGTTTTATGCGTGGAGAGATACGGCCGATGCCATGGGCTGGCCTTGCTTGCGATTCATTCGCCACGGAGCAACATGTCCGCTGCGCTGCAGCTGGTCACGTCACCTCACTAAAATATTTCTGACATCGAGCAGTATGCAAGTCGAATTTACATTATTGAATTACGAATAGGATTTAGTCAAACCAGATGTTATTGCCAAGTCTTCCTTCGATGTCCTCTCGATCATCATGAACTCTGAGAATTTCATCGCCAGTTTCCTCTGCTTGTCCTGCTTCGGGCTCGAACTGGTAAGGTCGTATTCCATTTCCAGCTGCCTGAACTTCACCTCCCATGACTATGTTATCCCACAATTCTCCATCTGATTCAGACCAAAATCCTTCATTTCTCTCACACTCACTGTCGCTACCAGACAAATCAAAGTCCATGTCATCCATTATTCAAAACCAAATGTTTGATTTTTTTTAAAGCAGAAATAAACGAAGCGTTTGAGTCGATCAATCGAATGTGGAAACGCACAGAAAGCCAACACAATCACATAGACCACCAACCCGAGTAATTTGCGTGCAGCCTTTGTTGTTCTGGAGATGACGTCATGTGGGTTACGCGTCGTTCAGTAGATTTCGGCAGAATTTTAGGGGCGTTCACGAAGAGGTTTGTTTTTTTAATTTTACATTTTACAGAACGAGTATTGTGAAAAAACAGTCAGATCAGAAATCACAATGAAAAACTCTTATAGGATATATATATATATATATATATATATATATATATATATATATATATATATATATATATATATATATATATGTATCTTCTTCTTTCGGCTGCTCCCGTTAGGGGTCGCCACAGCGGATCATCCGTATGATCCGCATAGTGATTTGGCACATGTTTTACGCCGGATGCCCTTCCTGACAACCCTGGTCGCCTCGTATGACACAGGGATATGGTACACCTATTTTAACCGGGGTATACACCGGCCCAGTACACTGGTACTCATTTTGCCGACCTCGGAAGGATGACAGGCTGAGTCAACCCCCTAGTGTATTAATTCAGTGGCCCAACGGGGCTTGAACTCAGGACCTTTTGGATCCCAAGCCGCTGACCTAACCACTGCGCCAACACACCAGGCTATATGTATATATATATATATATATATATATATATATATGCATGCAATATCAGTACTTTTGAGTGTCATGGGACCTTTAATTGTGTCCTTAATTGCCCCTCCTCCATCTCGGATGCGGCAATTGACTCTCCTCCCCAGCGGCCTATATGAGAAGACCTTGGCCAACCTCCAGCTAAAATGGAGGTCACCAGAGCTATCAACGAGATGTCATCTGGAAAGGTCCCTGGCGATGATGGTATCCCTTCTGAGGTTTTCAAGTGTGGTGATGCCAACCTCCTCACCCGACTGACCCAAATCTACATTACCATGTGGAGTGAGGAGTCAGTATCCCAGGTCTTCAAAGATGCCACAATTGTTCCTCTGTACAAGTGCAAAGGTGATAAGTCATGCGTCGACAACTACTGTGGCATGGTCCGACTATCTACGCTACCGGTCAAGTGTTTTAGAACAACCCTATTTTTCCAGTTTTTTCTGAAATTTAAGCAGTTTAATGCTTCAATGTACTCTAATATTAAAGCATAGAACAAATAAACAATTGCAGATAAAAAATAAATCATGGAATTGTTTTGTTGAACAAAATTTAATCTAAATTTTTGACTCATCAAAGTAGCCACATTTTGCAGATATAACATCCGAACATACTCGTGGCATTCTTTCGACAATGAAGTTCTTCCCAACACTGTTGCAGAAATTCCCACAAATGTGTTGTACTTGTAAGTTGCTTCGCTTTCACCCTTCTGTGCAGTTCATCCAAAACCAGCTCGATGGGGTTTAAGTCTGGAGACTGTGCTGGCCATTCCATGAGTTGGAGCCTACAGTCTTGTTCTTTTCTTTTCAGGTCGTTCTGACATAGCCTGGAGGTATGTTTTGGGTCATTATCTTGCTGGAGGATGAACCCCTGACCAAATAGGTGTAGACCAGAGGGTATTGCATGGAGCTGCAAAAATCTGTGGTAGCCCTTTTGGTTTCGGGTGCCAGTCACTTTATGCAAGGTGCCGACTCTGGATCCAACAAAAGAGCCCCAGATCATCATGCTTCCTCCTCCATGCTTGACAGTTGGTGTCACACACTGAGGAACCATCCTTTCACCTACTCGACGGCGTACAAAAACCCTGCGTGATGAACCGAAGATTTCAAATTTTGATTCGTCAGTACATGAGACCTTCTTCCAGTTTTCACTCATCCACTGGTGGTGCTTCATGGCCCAGGCAAGCCTCTTTTTCTTATTTTACCATCTTAGCAATGGTTTTCTTCCTGTCACTCGACCTGTCAACCCTGCAGCTTGAAGTCTTCTCTTCACAGTTGAAACTGAGACTTCCTTACTTTGACCATTGTTAAGCTGTGCTTGAAGCTGCTGTCCTGTGAGTCACCTATCACACAAGCTGTAGACTCTCAGAAACTTGTCTTTTTGATTGTGTTGTGGCTTTGGGTCTGCTAGATCTCTTCCTGTCAGAATTTCCTCCAGTTTCCAAGTGCCTTTTGATGGTGTAGGAAACTGTACTCAATGACACCTTGGTTGACTTTGCAATTTCTCTAAAGGAAAGACCTCCACTTTTAAGGGTTACGAGACAACCCGTGAACCCGTTGTGACAGCGGTTGATGAAAAAAATCATTTCAAGAAAAAAATCAAAGATAGCTCCAGCGAACTATACTGCTGAGGTTGTTTGCATTTATCAAATACTCCCGAAGAGTACTTGACTGAATCGGTTATTGATTTTTTTAATAAATTTTTTTGTTGCCCGATTTGAACGAAACTTGATACTGCACATCGCAGGCGAATGGTGAGAAAGGTGGCCCTACAATTTTTGTGGTATCATGTTCAGTTTTGATTGTATTTCGGGAATATACATACATATATCTATTTATGCAAACATACATATATTCATACATACAAGATGAAAGTTTTAGTAATATATAGATAATGGTCTGTCTGTCTTCCTTTGTTAATTGTCTTTTTCTCACCATTATGATAGCAATATACGACTTCCTGCAGCGCAATATTGTTCAAATAATGCTTCAGAGGGTGCAGCAACAGTCTGTTCCGACACTGCATTTATACAGACAGAGGGTTTGTAACTAATCAACAAAAGTTGGGACACCTGTAGGAATTGTTTGCATCAACTTTCAAGGCTTAATTTACTTCCATTGCTGCAGAACAGCTGCAGTCGCTAACCCATTACTTGTTCCCTGAAAAGGGCCTTTTTAACAACTCTAAATTTTACATTATTTTTCAGTTTTTGGTAACCTAAACTTTTTTTGTAACCTCTGGCAGTTTACCACTTAGCTTTGTACCATTTCAGGTTATTCACTGGACTTGACCTGCTTAAATTTCAGTAAAAACTGAAAAATGGGGGTGTTCTAAAACTTTTGACCAGTGGTGTATTGCTGGGAAAATACTTGCCCACATCATTCTTAATTGCATGTCATCAACAATTGCCAACATCATCACCCCCAGAAAGCCAATGTGGCTTTTGCGCTGGATGTGGCATGACCTATATGATGTTCTCCCCTTATCAACTCCAGGAAAAGAGAGAACAACATTGCGACTTATACATAATCTTTGTCGACCTTACAAAAGCGTTTGATCTGGTCAGTGGAGAAGGCCTGTGGAAGCTACTGCACAATGTCGGCTGTCCTGCTAAGTTGGTTAACATCATCAGATCTTTCCATGATGGCATGGTTGCTCATGTGAGGGACGATAGATGTACTTCTGAGCCATTTCCTGTTACCAACGGCACAAAGCAAGGCTGTGTCCTAGCTCCTCTATTATTTAGCATTGTGCATTATTAACAAGCATTCCTCTATGCTTCATGATGCTTTTGAAGACTGCACCCATGGAGTGATGATCCAATTGCACACTAATGGCAGTCTTTGATTTGCAGAGTCTGAAAGCCAAGTCGAGAATCATGGAGATGTTGCTCTATGATCTACTTTTCGCCGATGACTGCGCACTCTTCAGTCATAATCTCGAAGACATGCAATTTATTGTCAACTCCTTTGCACAATCTGCTCATGGCCTTACGATTAGCCTCAAAAAGACCAAGGCTATGCTTCAGCCGAGACCAGAGGTGCATATACTGTCCCATACATTACCATTGATGACATGGCACTCAAAGTTGTAGATAAGGTCTGCTTCCTCAGAGGTGTCCTCTTCAAAAATTCAACGAGTGATGACGAAGTAACATCAAGAAAGCAAAGCATGTGTCCTTTGAAAGATTGATGCATCGCCTTTGGCATGAACATGGCATTCACCTGGACACCAAGATTCATGTCTATCGCGCTGTTGTCCGATCAACACTTCTGAATGGATGCGAATCTTGGACATCCAATCATCGTCATATCAAACACTTTGATAAATTCCAAATGCGATGCCTTCGTAAGATTCTTGGCATCACCTAGCGAGACAGAATACCTAACACCTCAACCCGAGACCACTGTCGCATCCAAGGAATTGAGTATTTTCTGATGCAAGCCCAGCTTCGCGAGTCAGGACACCTCACACATATGGAAGACCAAAGAATCACGAAAGCCCTTTTCTATGGCCAACTTAAATTTGGTAAACAGTCACATGGTCGACAAAGGGCTCGTCTCTGGACACGTTTGGGCAGGGTTTGTCTCTGGACACGTTTGGGCAGGGTTTGTCTCTGGACACGTTTGGGCAGGGTTTGTCTCTGGACACGTTTGGGCAGGGTTTGTCTCTGGACACGTTTGGGCAGGGTTTGTCTCTGGACACGTTTGGGCAGGGTTTGTCTCTGGACACGTTTGGGCAGGGTTTGTCTCTGGACACGTTTGGGCAGGGTTTGTCTCTGGACACGTTTGGGCAGGGTTTGTCTCTGGACACGTTTGGGCAGGGTTTGTCTCTGGACACGTTTGGGCAGGGTTTGTCTCTGGACACGTTTGGGCAGGGTTTGTCTCTGGACACGTTTGGGCAGGGTTTGTCTCTGGACACGTTTGGGCAGGGTTTGTCTCTGGACACGTTTGGGCAGGGTTTGTCTCTGGACACGTTTGGGCAGGGTTTGTCTCTGGACACGTTTGGGCAGGGTTTGTCTCTGGACACGTTTGGGCAGGGTTTGTCTCTGGACACGTTTGGGCAGGGTTTGTCTCTGGACACGTTTGGGCAGGGTTTGTCTCTGGACACGTTTGGGCAGGGTTTGTCTCTGGACACGTTTGGGCAGGGTTTGTCTCTGGACACGTTTGGGCAGGGTTTGTCTCTGGACACGTTTGGGCAGGGTTTGTCTCTGGACACGTTTGGGCAGGGTTTGTCTCTGGACACGTTTGGGCAGGGTTTGTCTCTGGACACGTTTGGGCAGGGTTTGTCTCTGGACACGTTTGGGCAGGGTTTGTCTCTGGACACGTTTGGGCAGGGTTTGTCTCTGGACACGTTTGGGCAGGGTTTGTCTCTGGACACGTTTGGGCAGGGTTTGTCTCTGGACACGTTTGGGCAGGGTTTGTCTCTGGACACGTTTGGGCAGGGTTTGTCTCTGGACACGTTTGGGCAGGGTTTGTCTCTGGACACGTTTGGGCAGGGTTTGTCTCTGGACACGTTTGGGCAGGGTTTGTCTCTGGACACGTTTGGGCAGGGTTTGTCTCTGGACACGTTTGGGCAGGGTTTGTCTCTGGACACGTTTGGGCAGGGTTTGTCTCTGGACACGTTTGGGCAGGGTTTGTCTCTGGACACGTTTGGGCAGGGCTTGTCTCTGGACACGTTTGGGCAGGGTTTGTCTCTGGACACGTTTGGGCAGGGTTTGTCTCTGGACACGTTTGGGCAGGGTTTGTGTCTTGACACGTTTGGGCAGGGTTTGTCTCTGGACACGTTTGGGCAGGGTTTGTCTCTGGACACGTTTGGGCAGGGTTTGTCTCTGGATGTGTCTGGCCAATGTTCATGTCCGGACAGGAGTTTGTTTTCAGACCGTTTTTTATGGTTTGTTCAGTAGAAAATGGATTTCAGACTTAATTTTGTTTCAATCTTCACTGTTATTCTCTGCAGAATCATTTTGATGAAACGGTATGAATCGTAATTAATGCTCCACTGCACGTCTGCTTTCCCTTCCTCTCACCTCATACTGTCTTCCATTCCCCCACCCACATTGATTGGTTGAGAGAATGATATTTGGCATGGACACCAATACCAATACCACCAGCATTCACCTGGACACCAATATTCATGTATCGCGCCGTTGTCAGATAAACACTTCTGAATGGATGCGAATCTTGGACATCCTATCGTCGTTACACGCACACAACACACAAGCATTTAAAGGCCATTTTCCCCGCCAAAGTGGGGGTTAGCCTTGCTGGCCCCATGACAATCTTTTCCACTTTACCCTATTTTCTGCATCTCCCCTTCTTAATCCCCTTGCCCATATTTCTTCTTCCACCACCTTCAGCCAAGTTTTTCTCGGTCTTCCCCATCCTCTACTTCCTACTACACTCATTTCCAACACTCCTCTCACCCAGTCACTTTCATCCTTCCTCAGCACATGACCCAACCATCTCAACCTGTTTCTCTTCACAACCTCCATCATAGACTCTCTATTCCCATTATCTTCCGCAAGTCATCATTTGTCTTCCTCTCTGTCAACGATACTCTGCAAATCCACCGAACCATTCGCATTTCCACCCTTTGTTGCTGCTCCATGCTCAGTACCCATGTCTCACTCCCATAAATTATCGTACTCCTCACACATGTAGCATACACCTTTCCCTTCAGCTTCAACGACACTCCCCTCTTCGTCAGCACGCCACTCAGTACCCGAAACTTCTTCCATGCACATCTCACTCCAGCAACCGTCGAAGAGTCTGACCCACCTTCTCCATTCAGCATGTCTCCTAGATAGCAAAATGTTTTCACACCTTCCAGCTTCACGCCATCTCCAAGATCCAACTCAACAATGCCTTCATCTGCAGCTCCCTCTATGTACACCTTACACTTGAATGTAGCTGCCACACTGGTTAATGACCCTCTCACCCCACTACATTTTCGATGAACCCATTCAGCACACATTGTACACTGAATGGAGTTCACTCCAACACCCTTCCTGCACACAGCACACGGCCACTTCCCAGTCCTTTCCACCTCACCACATGCTTTACCACTTGCCATCACCTTCGCCTTTCCGATATTCACCTTCAAACCTTTTGCCTCCATACATTCCTTCCACTTGTTCATCTTCTCATTCAGTCCATCCATACTCTCTGCAATCAACACCAGATCATCAGCAAAGAGCAGCTCCCATGGTAAACCCTCCTTTACCCTCCGAGCCAGCACCTCCATCACAACTACAAATCGAAGTGGAATTAGTACTGACCCCTGGTGCACTTCCACCTTCACTTCAAACTCACCACTGTTCCCGTCCTTCGTCCTTACAGCTGTGCGCTCTCTCTCGTACATTGCCATCACTACTCTGATCAACCATTCCTCCACTCCTAACTTCCTCAATGCCCATGTCATAACTTCACGTGGAACCCCATCAACTGCTTTCTACAGATCAACAAACCCAAAAAACAACTTCTTCCTCTTCTCCATGTACTTCTCCTGCAACTGCTTTGCAATAAAAATTGCATCTGTCGTTCCTCTTCCTGGCATAAATCCAAACTGCATTTCGTCAATCTTTACCTTCTTCCTTATCCTCTTCTCCAACACCCTTCCCAATACCTTCATTCCATGCTCCAATAACTTTATTGCTCTATAGGAGCCACAGTCCAGAGGGTCACCTTTCCCCTTGTACAGAGGGACGAGGGTACTCAGTTCCCAATCCACTGGAATGCGGCCTTCTTTCACCACCAGATTACAGATCTCTGTCATTCTCTTCACACCCCAACTTCCCTCTGCCTTCAACATATCTCCCACAACTCCCATCAGCCCTCGTGCTTTTCTACTCTTCATTGCTCTTATAGCTTCCTCAACTTCCTTCTCAGTTATATTCTCTGCTGGTCCGAAAACTGGGTTGCTCTCGGTATTGCTATCCCATTCATTTTCTACATTCAACAGCCTTTCCATATATCTCTTCCATCTTCCTTTAATTCCATCTGAGTCCACAACAATTTGTCCCACTTCATCCTTCAAGCAACTCACCCCCGTCACATCAAATCTCTCTCTCGCTATCTGCTTTGCAATCCTGAATACCGCTCTCTTACCCTCCTCCGAATCCAAGCGTTCTCCGAACATTTTCCGATGGGCCTCCTGCACCTTTGCAACCCCCTTCTTTGCAGCCTTCTTAGCTTCCTTATAACTTTCATGCGCTGCCTCTTCTTCCACCGTACCCTTCGCCTTTTGCCATTCCTTAAACTTCTTCCTCTTCTCTTCAATCGTCTTTCCAACTTCATCACCCCACCACCATGTTTCCGAGTGCCTCGGTGGTCCTTTTGTCCATCCACATACCTCACCAACGGCTCCCAATAGACTATCTTTCATTGACATCCAACCACTTTCAAGCTCAACCACATCATCTTCAACCATACTCAGCCTCTCTCTTAATGCTTCCTTCACTGTCACCTCTTTCAACCTCCACACCTTCATCCACGGTTGGTACTTCACCCGCTGAATTCTCCTCGCACCTTTCACCCTTATATCACAGACAACCAGGTGGTGCTGCGAAACAGTCTCCTCCCCTGGGATCACCTTTGTGTCCTGGAGGTTTCCCCTATCTCGCCGACGCACCATCAGGTAGTTAATGGTTGTCATCAACCCACCTGACGTGTATGTAATAAGCTTATTATCCGCTTTCTGGAATTGAGTATTACAAATCAACAAATCAGCTCCATCAGCAAACTCCAAGATCCTTTCACCTTCTCCATTTCTCACACCATATCCATAACCCCCATGGACTCCCTCAAAACTGTCTGGACTCCTTCCCACATGTCCATTCAAGTCTCCTCCAACCACAACAACTTCCTCATCTTTCACATTTTCCATCAACTTCTCCATCGCACACCAGAACATGTTCTTCTCTTCATTGCTTCGACCGACCTGCGGGGCATATCCCGAGATGACGTTCACCAAGAGCTTTCCGATCACGATTCTCACCATCATCAACCTTTCACTCACTCGAGTCACACTCACTACACTGTCTACAAACTCCTCAGAAAGCATGACACCAACACCATGCACGTCTTCCGGGCACCCTTGCCACATAAACTTGTACTTCTGCCCCTGCCTACCCTTCACCATTCTCACACCACTTCCTTTCCATCGTGTCTCCTGCACACAACATATGCCTACTCTTCTTGTGACCAATGTTTCAACCACTTCTCCAGATCTCCCTGTCATTGTCCCAACATTCCATGTACCAAACCTCAGAAACTGATCTCCACGTGGGGCATCAGACGATTGGTCATCATAAATGGAAAACTTTCCTCCCTTGCTCTGATCGGGTTCCCCACCTTGAGTTTTAACAAGAGGGGGTGAGGACCCCCACGGGGTACTTCGGGCTGTACCCTGCCCATCAGTTGTACTCATCATGGTTTCCTTTTGAGGCGATGTTTTTATGGCCGGATGCCCTTCCTGACGCCAACCCTTTTAGTCGCCTCTTACAACACGCAGGTATACGGTGTACCTATTCTAACTGGGGCACACACCGGGATAGTCATCATATCAAACATATCAAAAATCAAATATCAAAATCAAAAAACGGTCTGCAGCGCGAAGCACTCGCCCGGGGTGACGGAGCGCGAAGCACTCGTCCGGGGTGACGGTGCACGAAGCACTCGCCCGGGGCGACGGAGCGCGAAGCACTCGCCCGGGGCGACGGTGCACGAAGCACTCGCCCGGGGTGACGGAGCGCGAAGCACTCGCCCGGGGAGAAGGAGCGCGAAGCACTCGCCCGGGGAGAAGGAGCGCGAAGCACTCGCCCGGGGCGACGGAGCGCGAACCACACGGCCGGGGCGACGGAGCGCGAACCACACGGCCGGGGTGACGGAGCGCGAACCACACGGCCGGGGTGACGGAGCGCGAAGCACTCGCCCGGGGTGACGGAGCGCGAAGCACTCGCCCGAGGTGACGGAGTGCGAACCACTCGGCCAGTGTGACGGAACGCGAAACACTCGCTCTGAATGACTTAGCTGGCAAAAGCGTCCGCAGTCAGTGAATGATTCACTGAGAAGCATGTGGCGTGGTACCATTATCACTCATGCAAGTCAGGCTGTCGCTGCATACCACATAGGATCACTTTAACTTCAGAGCCAGTTTTGACGGCGCATGCAGCAGTTCATGAGATAAAATGAATTCATTCAAATTATGATGTTATCCACAAAAGAGTTGCCACGAGGACAAAAGAGAATGCGATCACTCGTACGCTGCTGATGTTTGAAGTTAAACCCTACTGTACCTCCAGTGTTACCCGAGTATGTAGTGTTACCAAAGGTAGTGTTACCCGAGCATAAATTATTGACGTCATATGTTCCAGGTGTACCCAACTCCATTAAAACATCAGTGTTGGTTTCCCGCTGAGCTTGTTAAATCACCGGGTGAGGGCAAACACAGACTGTACCAAGTTTCTTCGGAAGTTCTGCACGGATAAAGTACACAAAGGCTTACCTCATAAATATAATTCTTTAAATATACAATTCAATTGAAAAATTAACAAAATTCAAATCGAAGATCTCACAATCCAAAGAGAACACAAAATGTCAGCTAATGCTTTTCACAGTGCAAACCAACATGAAGGAACTCCGAATACGAGGTCGATGGAGGTTTTTAAAAAAAAATTATGAATGTGGAGTGACGGAAATATAATGAAAACACCTCACCCAAAAAGTTAAATATATATAAATGAAATTGCACAACATTTTCAGGAGGTGAGGCACCATCAAAGAGCTCGGTCCACCACGCCCGCCATCACGCAGCTCAGTCGATGTGGGATGTGTGTTATTGTTTTTGTGTTTTTTATATGTATCAATGTCGAAGTGAGGGGTCATATAATGGAATAACGTAGAAAAAGGGGAATGTCGTGGAAAATAAAATTTCACATTTTCAGCCAGCCAGCCACTGCCTGTTGCACCGCAAAACAACGTGGCCAACGCAGGCGAGTGACCCCCTGTTGATCGATATACAGTATTCAGTGAGGTGCGTATATTTTAGAGCACTCGCCAAGTGACTTAAGCACTCCAAAGAAACGATTGATACGAAATGGCTCCCTTCGCACCCACCTCCCAGAGATGCCCAAAATGACAAATATGTCCAAATTTGACAAATGAGCACTTTTCTCGGAGTCAGAACTGCTTGTAAGTTCGACTCTCAAGCTTAAATTTTGGAATTCTCCTGAGTTTAAGAGATACTCGTGGTGATCGGATGTGTGGAAATTCAATAAAGCAACGAACGCTGACGTCTCCGGGTGTTTATAAGCATTGCAATGTACCTTGCGATTCGTAGCGATGTTGAACAGGTATTTGATACTGTTGAGCAGGCCAAAAAACATGGCAGCTTCAGAACCCAGCATAGTTACCGAGGATATAAATAAATGAGGCTGTTAATTATCTTCAAAAGGGGTGTTTTAATTCACCCAAGCATCCAATTTTCACTCTGGCACTTCCTTGGAGTTTTGGAGTTATGGAGGACACACACACACACACACACACACACACACACACACACACACACACACACACACACACACACACACACACACACACACGATAAATTATTCCCACACCAGGACTTTTTCACATTTTGTTGTGTTACAGACTGAATTTAAAAAGGATTAAATTTAAATTTTTCGTCACTGATGCACACAAATAATCCCAAAATGACAAAGTGAAAATGTTTTTAGAAACTTTTACAAATGAATTAAAAATGAAAAGCTGAAACATCTTCCATCAATAATTATTCAACCCCTTTGCTCTGACACTCCAAATTGTGCTCAGGTGCATCTAATATCGTTTGATCATCCCTGAGATGTCTCTACAACTTTATTGGAGTCCATCTGTGATCAATTCAATTGATTAGAGATGATTTAGAAAGAAACACACCATTCTATATAAGGTCCCACAGTTGATAGTGAATATCAGAGCAGAAACTAAGCCTGGTGTTGGCTCAGTGGTTTGGGTGGCGGCTTGGGATCCAAAAAGTCCTGAGTTCAAGCTCCATTGGCCGCTGAATTAATACACCAGGGGTTTGACTCAGCCTGTCATCCTTCCGAAGTTGGTGAAATGAGTCCCAGTGTGTACTGGTAGAGGGGCACTGCATCAGCGACACTGTCACACTTCCAAGAAATGATAGCTACCCTGGAGAAGAAGAAGAAGAAGAAGAAGAAGAAGAAGAAGAAGAAGAAGAAGAAGAAGAAGAAGGATGATGATGATGAGGAGGAGGAGGAATTAGAGCAGAAACTCTTCCGTGAAATCAAATGAACTGTCCATATAACTACAAGATAGAATTGTGAGGAGGTGTAGATCTGGGGAAGGTTATAAAACAATTTCTAGAATGTTGAAAGTGCCCAAGAGCACAGTGAGCTCCATCATTAAGAGATGGAAAGTATATGGAACTACCTAGATTCTTCCTATCACTGGCCGTCCGACCAAACTGAGCAACTGGGGAAGAAGGACCTTGGTCAGGGAGGTGACCAATAATTCAATGACCACTGACAGAACTAGAGTTCCTTGGCTGAGATGAAAGAACATTCCAGAAAGATAACAATCTCTGCAGCACCTCACAAATCTCGGCTTTATGGGAGAGTGGCCAGATGGAAGCCGCTCCTGAGAAAAGGACACATGACAGCACGCCTGGAGTTTGCAAAAAGGCACTTGAAAGAATGAGAGCATGAGGCAAAAGAGTCTGTGGTCTAAAACGAAAATTTAACTCTTTGGCCTGAAATCAAAGCTCTACATCTGGCGGAAACCGAGCACAGCTCATGACCCATCTCACAACATTCCTACTGTAAAGCATGGTGGTGGCAGCATCAGGCTATTTGGGATACTTTCCTTTCAGCAGCAGGGATTGGGAGACTTGTAAGGATAGAGGGAACAATGAATGGAGGCAAATTTCGGCAAATCCAAGAGGAGAACCTCCTTCAGAGTGCAAAAGACTGACTGCGGTGAAGATTTACGTTCCAACAGGACAATGGCTGCAAGCATACAGCCAAACAAACACTGGAATGGCTTCAGAACAGGAATGTGATCGTCCTTGAGTTGCCCAACCAAAGCCAAGACTTGAATCCCATTGAGAAACTGTCGAAAGACTTGAAGATTGCTGTTCACCGACACTCCCCAAACAAGTTGACACCTTTTTAGAAAATCTGCAAGGAATAATGGGAGAAAATCCCCAAATCCAGATGTGCAAAGCTGATTCAGACATACCCAAGAAGACTTGAACCTGTAATTGCTGCTAAATGCACTTCTACAAAGTATTGACTCAGGGCGTTGAATAGTTATGGACCCAAGACATTTCAGCTTTTCATTTCTAATTAATTTGTAAAAATTTCTAAAAACATGTTTTCAGTTTGTCATCATGGGGTAGTATGGGGTATTTTGTGTCGATAAGTGACAAAAAAATTCAATTCAATCCATATTAAAGTCAGGCTGCAACACAATAAAATGTGACAAAAGTCAAGAGGTGTGAATACTTTTAAAGGGACTATATTTGTAAAGACATCGCTAATGCAATAGGTATAGGACAATGTAAAATGGTGCAATGAAAATAAGTGATTTTGTAAATACCCATTATTCGTGTTTTCAAACCAGAACCGATCTCCATCACGAAGTCGCTGAAACTGTTCTTGTATGATAGCAGAAAAGAGCACTCCTGGTTCTCCATCACTCTCAAGCAAACCTCCTGGCCAAAGTTCCAAGTTGGAGACATCACCGTACAACTCCTCCAGCTGTTTCACGATCTGTCATTGGCACATATAACATCAACGATGTCATACCTGATGTGATACACTCCAACTTAACCAATAGCCACGATATAGTTATCAAATAATGAGTGAGAGCTGTAAAAACATCCTTCCTGGCATGACGTTGAGGAAAGGAATCCTTTGGTAATAAATATGTTGCGCACGCTGAGTATCCTCAAGCTTAAAACTGGCTTTGCCATTCCGTCACTGTTAAAATAACAGGAATGGCATGTGATATATTTCTCTAATGGTCTAAACTTACTAGGCCATCAATGTTGTTCCGAATATCTGTCCAGCTGCTAGCTGGTTGCAGGTTCAAAGCACGACGCACACTGTTGTAACTTGGGACACCATGGTCTCTGCCACGTTGGATGTTAACAGCCATTAGATCCACTCGTGTTGACTTGAGAGGTCCATACATGCTGTCTGCATGGGGCGGAGGATAGGAAGGATGCGTGTAACCACAAAATTCATGACAATGTACATACTGTATTATATGAGCAAATTGGAGGAGGAAGCGGCGAGGTTTAAGTTGAACAAAATAAAAGACAATAAAAGGATGAAAAGCAAGAGCAGATGAACTATGGAGGAAGAGTGAAAAAAGAAAAAGGAAATTAGGAGATTTTAGGTGTGGAAAAGGATGCGATGGAAGTGAGATGTATGAAGCAAACGAGAGGAAAAGAGTAAGGGGAAATAATTCCCCACATTTCCGGGCAACATGTGGATAGCTCCTTCAGCAACCTGGAAAACATTCATTTGTGTTATCATTAAAATCATATATCCTTGAAACGTCATCCTATACTGACAAGTTAAACTGATGAGATTCAAAGGCTTGACTTAATGACATTATCCTCAAGTGTAGGTTCCTGCACATTGGAAATCTTCAATGTTCCCACTTTGCCAGTTGATGCAACAGTATCAAACAACGAAGTAGCCTGAATTGATTGCCTGTGAATCTGTTCCAAACAATCCAATTTGTGTGTTACTGGCGAACAACCCATCCGCAAACGGGTTAATTCCCCCAGAAGTGGCGTATTTACCTCCACCACCGAAGATCCGATAATTACCTTCGCCATCAAAGGTGAAGGAGGTTATGTTTTCATCCCTTTCTGTCTGTTTGTGTGCACGATATCTCAAAAAGTTGTGGACGGATCTGGATGAAATTTTGTCCACCGATTGGGTGTGTGACAAGGATGAACTGATTAGATTTTGGTGAAGATCCGGATCCGGCTACGATAATTTTTAAAGTGATTCATCACCATTGAGAGAAAGGGCTAAACTAATATATAGCACAATATCTCAAAAAGTTGTGGACAGATTTGGATGAAACTTGGTGGATACTGGATATGTTGGGTGTGTGGCAAGGATGAATCGATTTGATTTTGGTGAAGATCCGAATCCGGATCTGGATACCAGAATTATTTAGTTTTTAAAGTGCTTCTTCACCATTGAGAGATAGGGCAAAAACGATATAGTACTGTATAGCATGATATTTCAAAAATGTATTGGGCTCGATATGTTCTCGTGGATCAGGCATTATGTGGCGGAGGTATGTGTTCTACCGAGTGCCCTTCTAGTTTTTTAAAGTGATTTTTCACCATTGAGAGATAGTACCAAACACGATATGTAGCATGGTATTTCAAAAAGGAAAGTATTCAGATTAAACTTGGTGGACAGGTAGTGTTTGTGACAATGACGAATTGATTCCATTTTGGTGAAGTTGCAGAGCCAGCTCTGGATATGAGAATTTTAAAGTGATTTTTCACCATTGAAAACTGGGCCAAAAACGACATATAACATATGATAGCTGAAATGATATCTCAAAACCTTATGGATAGATTTGAACGAAACTTGGTGGATAGGTTGGGTGTGTGACAAGGAAAAATTGATGAGATTTTTGTGAAGATCCAGATCAAGATCCGGATAAAAGTTTTTTTTTTGGAAACAAAGTCAAGACTCGTGGAAGAGCTAGAATGCAGAATGCATCAGGATGCAACAGAACAAAAGGAACAACAAAAAGAGGGGGAGGAAATGCCAACAGCAGAGATGGACAAATGAGGAATGCAGGTAAGAATGAGGGGAAGGGGAAGATGCAAGGGGTGGACAAGATGGATACAGAAGCAAACTCTCAGGAATGAAAAACTTGAAATTTGGAAGAAGGTGGACTTGTGAAAGCGGTGGGGTCAAAGGGGGTAGAATAGAATATGGTTTGGATGGGGGATAATCTGCGATGGTGAGGAACAGCTGTCTTGAAGATCTGGAGGGAAGAATGATAGCAAGAAGAATGTTGAAGTTGGTTCCATAAGAAAGAAAAAAAGATGAATGATTGAGTGCAGGTGAGCAGTGATTCTAGATTTTGGAATTTCACCAGAAAGGGGTTGATGGTGGACTGCAAGCGCCCTGCCGAATCACGGGGGTGGCGGTGGGGGAGGGGGGATGAAGCATGAAAAGAGCAGATAGTACAAGACCAGAAAGGAGGCAGTGGAAAGTGATAGGTCCATGGGCTCAGCTTCATCACAGGATATTTCAATGCTTGAAGGTCTTAGTTTCTGTAGCAGCAAGCTGAACAAGGAGTGAGGCAGGGGCACCAGCCCAGAGGGGACAGCAGTAGTCTATCAAATTGCATATGGAGCAGGAAAATGTAGGTAAAGGCCCAGTCACACATTGACGTTTTAGCCAGCTTATGCCGTTTTTTGGAAAAATTGTCTAAAACGCTGGTACACGTCGAATACGTTATGGGTAAGTTTTGATAACATTGAGAGGACGCTGAAAAACACTGCCATACGTCGTTGTACGCTGGCTTTAAACGTTGAACTTTTGGGTTTTCCTCGAATTTTTGCATGCTTGAAATTTTATGACGTATGCCGGCGTATGACTCACACGTTCTGCTACGCTGGCCATAAGTTGTAGGCACGTTATGCGATCGTTGACACACGTTGAAACACATTACTTGTAAGTTACTCAGAAGTCGAAACACGTCGAGGTAATGTTTAGCGTACCCGAAACTTATTTCTAACCTATGAGTAACATTTTGTAAGCACGCTACACGAACGTTGTTCACACTTTGCAACACGTTACTTGAAAGTACTACTACTACTACTACTACCTACATCGACATCACTAAATTCTCTCGAACTACTACTGCTGCTGCTACTACTACTGCTAACATCGACATCACTAAATTCTCTCGAACTACTACTACTACTACTACTACTACTACTACTACTACTACTACTACTACTGCTGCTACTGCTACTCCTACTGCTACTGACATTGACATTTACTCAACATGGAGTCTGGAACACTGACAGGTTCCTCTTGTGAAGCCCATTTGTATATACCAATTCCCCTAAACACTGCCAATACGCCATAAAATGGTAGCTGAAAGTTAGAAACACGTTCAGTAAGTTCTGTGGTCGTCCGGAAGACGTCAATCAAATTCGTCTACATACGCCAATTGCGTTTGAGATACGTTACACATAGGTTCAAAGCACGCTACTCATAGGTTCAAAGCATGCTACTCATAGGTTCAAAGCACGTTACTCGTAGTTTAAAAATTAAGTTTCGGGTATGCTAAACATTACCTCGACGTGTTTCGACTTATGAGTAACTTACAAGTAATGTGTGGCCGACGTGTGTAAACGATTGCGGAGCGTGCCGAGAACTTATGCCAGAGTATGCGGAACTTGTGAGCCATACGTCGAGTACGTCGTAAAATTTTCAGCATGCTTGAAATTTCACGATGTACTTGACGTACCACGTAATATGCTCGCGTACTTTATTTTTTTTCATCGTGCTCCTAACGTATACACAACTTACCCACACCGTATTCGATGTGTCCTAGCGTTTTAGACACATTTTTCATAGATCAGCATACGCTGGCTAAATCGTCAAGGTGTGACTGCGATGTTGACACTTTCACTTTTCAGGCGGTTATGATTTAAATCTGCGTGCGGCAGGTTTTTAACAGAGAACGCCACGAGTTCGTCGGCGATACGTGCAGCACGCTATGACCAAGTTAAACTATTGTTGGGCATAGGTTGTGAACGCCGACAACAGGCTAAGCATTCGTTGGTATAAGTTATCTATAAGACAATGAAACGTTCTGTGTACGTTACTAATACGTTATGCATACGACCAACACGTTATGAATACGACAAAACTTTAAAAAAAAAAACTCAAAACTTCAGCGTACGCCAACGTTTTACGTGCATTTTTATACGTTGCCATTCCTGGCTAAAACGTCAAGGTGTGACTGGGCCTTAAATAAGTGTACAGGTGTACAAATAAGTGTACAGGTAAATAAGTGTATAGGTAAATAAGTGTACAGGTGTACAAAGGAAGGACTTTGCATGACGGAGGATGCCCAATCGGCAGTTGGCTTTGGAGGCCAACTTTGAGATATGTTTTGCCCAAGAAGGATCAATGGCTGATAGGAATACCCAAGAGTTTGAGTGACTGAACTTCTTCAAGGGGATTGTCAAGAAAGGTTGGACAAATGTTGTCAAGAGGATTTGCAAGAGCCTCAACTTTGTATGCAAAAAAAAAGTAGATGGGAGGGCTTGCCAGATGGTGTTTTCAGAGAGAAAGAAAAGGAGAGAAAAGGAAGAAAAGGATTTTTTGGGAGAAAAGGAAGAGAAAACAAAACACGTGGGTGAAAACAGAAAACAAAAGCAACAATATGACTTGCTGAGCCACAGACGAGTCGGCTGGACTTTAACAGGGACATGGATTTGACAAATATAGCACAAAAAGGAACAATTTAACATGGAAAAATTCGACGAAAACACAAATAGCAACACAGGGCCGAAAATATAACAATAAAACATAACGAAAACAGTTCGGAAAACTTAAATTTGATCAAGGTGGAAGGAGCAGCTGCAGATCCATCCTTCACATGGAGCAAATTTACATTGATAAATTTGGGGTCCTCACCCCACCCTGAAACTCCTGGGGATATTAATTTACTTAATCGCATAAACCATTCTGAGACACACCCTGATTACAATCACCAGGTATCACTTCAATATGTCCAGCAGTTCAGAGAAGTCAAAAAACAAAACATTTCTTGAAATATATATGTATGTAGATATACATATGAATGTGTGTATAGATACATACACACACATATATATATATATATATATATATATATATATATATATATATATATATATATATATATATATATATATATATATATATATATATATATATATATATATATATATATATATAGTTATATACAGGATATGAAGCTGGTTGAAGCTGGTTAATATGAAGCTCAATGAAGCTGGTTAATTTTGGCACATTCATAAATCTTAAGTTCACTCAATACAATACTCCAAACATAAGAAAAAGATAAGTTTAATGCTTTGGAAATTTCACATTTTGTTGTTTGAATATATATTGTTGTGGTTTCCGCCGCGTTCGGCGTGCAGACGACCGTTTTAGCCAAATCGCGGTCGCACGCCCACCGTAGGCCGCAATCCAGTCGTGGCTTTCCGGACCAACCCCGGAATCCAGTCACGGATGCCTTAAAGCATCATAAACTAGTCAATTATTCTATCCACGCGCTACAGGGTCAATCACCGAATTGTTGACATACCGAGAGTTTATACCTCGACGGGACTTGTACGAAAACGAGCCGCTTAAGCGTGTTCGTTCCGTGTGCGAAGCCAAGCGGTTTTAAATCGCCAAATCCCGTCGGACCAGATTTACTTTTATCGGCGTTAAAAGCCAGTTAATTCTCTGAACGCACCATGGCAGTCAATGTGAGGAAATGACATGACGAGCAGGATCACGCTCAACAATGGGGGACATTTATTTATGGTAGGCATGCAATCGATGAATGGGGATAGGGGACAAGACACGAGCAAAAACCTACAGCCGGGTATAAGAAATGCAAGGTATATACAGGCACTTATACAATTCACTACTTATTGGACTGGCGCCACGAACACACACACACACACACACACACACGATCGGACCAGCTGGTCTTTATTAAGACCTATCTCGGACCTGCCCGCCTCGTGCGGTCTTCGAGGACCAGGTCCCCGGGGCCTACTGGACCCCCAGCACGATCCAGATGGTCCAAGCGAGCAAAGTCGGCAGGGTGAAGGCTGGCGGGAGAAGACCCTCCATGCGCACTTTCCAGAACTCCTGCGTGACCAGAACAACAGGAGGACCAGCCACGAAGGACGACAGGAGGACCACGCCCGGAGAACCGACAAGAAGCTTGAAGCTCGAAGCTCAAAAGCTGGGAGAAGCTAGAATAAGCTGGTAGAAGCTGGGGGAAGAAGCTCGTCCAAACCGGTGAAAGCTCCGTTTCCGTCCCTCGCTTCCCTTATTTCTCCGGGGACGCCTCGCTTCCCACGTGACTCATCCGCTGTCGGTGGGGGCTGCCGCATTCCATTCCCCTCGCTGGCTGCTTTTATGACCATATTCGGTAAGGAATTCGGGCCGTGGATGAAGTCTGAACAGGCCCGCATTCCACCCCCCCCCCCCGCGAGCGTGTGGTGGATGTCGGGAGCAGAGGGTTTGGTGGGTGGGGGCTACACCTTTCACCTACTGAGCACGCACAGAATGCCGGGAGCGGAGGGTTTGGTGGGTGGGGGTGATGAAGGCACACAGGTTGTACTCAACTCACAACAGAAGCACGGACACAAAGTCTTCACCTTTCCCCTACTGAGCACGCACAGAATGCCGGGAGCAGAGGGTTTGGTGGGTGGAGGCTTCACCTTTCCCCTACTAAGCATGCGGGGGATGCCGGGAGCTGAGGGCTTGTGCTGTTCCGCAGCGTGTCCGCAACCAACGGGCATTTCGTGGCTGTTGCTGAAGATGGGGTTTTCGTAATACAAATCGCAGCGCCTTTATTTACCCATTAAACAAGGGAAAAGGACTATCTACAAAACACGTACTTACCGAGATAACTCATCTATAGGAACCTGAATGTCTGTGTGCTCATGGCTTCCAGATCCGCAGCAATATAGATATATATTGTTACGGATCTGGAAACCATGTGCATTCAACATACAGGTCCCAAAAGTCAGTTATGTTGTAAAGTATGTGTGTAGTCAGATCCCCTTCCTTTTGTCTCGTGGGAGAATCAAAGGCGTGCATTACGATTTCTTTTAGTTCAATCTTTACATCCAACGAACCCTCCAACGAACAACCAACAACCATTCCATTACCCATCACGATCCACTACCCACCTTCTGTCTACAAGCTCTCTGACTTGCCAAGGCAGGGTCTTGCAGCCGTTCCTAGCCACTTCCACCAACGTTCCTTCCACAAACGTTGTAATAGTGGGGCAACTTAGCTAAATAGAGCATAACAACTGTGCATTTTGTGAGGAAAGCACCAAATTTGGCACACTAGTAGCCTATCTTATAATGAACAGATTTGGATGTTGGGCCATCTCAAAATTTTTTTATGGCAGTGGAAAATGGCTGCCACAGCCATCAGCGGCTGAATTTGAGATGGCCCAATTACCAAATCTGTTCATAATATGATGGGCTACTAGTGTGCCAAATTTTGTGCTTTTCTCACAAAATGCACAATTGTTATGCTAAGTTGCCCCACTATAACTCTTGCACAACGGCCTGTGCAACATTGATACTGTTACTCATCAAGTATGAACCCGTGTGGAAGACTGGCTGAGGTTTCCTGGCAGGGGGCGTTGCAGCGTTGATACTGTTATTCGTCGAGTGTGGGCCCTCGTGGAGGAGTGGCTGGGGTTTCCCAGCAGGGTAAAGGCCCCGCCCCGGAAAGGTGGGCCGTAGGACCTGTCCAATCAGAGGCGGACAGCGAGGTGTGTTGACCAAGGCCCCTCCCCACTGAGGGAGGTCCATAAATTCCTGAGCATTCTCTGAGGCAGGTGGTCTTTTTGAGGTCTTGGTGGTCTTTCCGAGGTCTTGGGTGGTCTTTTTGAGGTCTTGGAGAGTCTTTTAAAAGTTCTTTTGATGAGTTTTTGCTTGGCGTCTAGGCGGCGAACGTGTCTCTGCTGGCCCTCTACGAGGAAGGGAAGAGCGACCCCGACCCCCTCCGTGAACCCCAGCCATTCACCACCCAAGCTCCACCACGAACCTCGAGTCCCACACGTGCGACTGGGGACCAAACCAGTGACCATTGTCAGGTGCCACATCACGGAGCATGCCCTTCCTCCGATGGTCAGGTACACCACTGAACTCTGGCCCCCAGCTTGCCTCTCTCCACGGCTGTGAGGGTCCAAGCAAGACTCTGGGTTTCTTTTCATTTTGTGTGTGTCTGTGTGTGGGCCCATCTTGTAAGTAGAACTGAATAAGTGTTTTTGGATCATTGTAACTATTTCTTGCATATTCACGTTAAGTCTTGCTTTGTGTCTTCATTTACTGCAAATAAACCTTGTTAGAAATGTTCCCAGTTCGTTTCTGTCCCTTTTTGAATTGGTCCAGCATGGTTCGGATCTGAGTTTAGGTGGAGTTTTATCCCCGATAATCCGTTAATTCCAACCGGCACGGCTTTGGCAGTTTCCGCTCGGCTGCACCAGAACCGGAGTTGGTAGTCGGTCGTTGGAACTCAACTGCAGTCGCGAGAGTGACCCGGTTTGAGCAAGACGTGCCGAGGGCATGGTCTCCCCAGTAGTCGAAATCGCGCAGTTAATTCGGGAAATTGGTTAGTGACAAATAGACCCTACGCTACTTGGTTGAGATATTGGCGGCCACGGTCGGTTAAATGACCCACAGGCTCGCGAAGTTATCTGAGCGACGGACGACAATTCCGGGGAGTCTGGTGGAAACGACGCAAACCTCCCCCACCTAGTGCGTGTTCTCGCCACCGATCCTCGGCCTAAAACAATATATATATATATATATATATATATATATATATATATATATATATATATATATATATATATATATATATATATATATATATATATATATATATATATATCTGGAGGGGGGACCATAGCTTTGCTTTCAGAAAGTAAGTAGGTATATAGGTTTAGTTAAAAGACTCGTTAATTCTTGGAAGGATCATATTTCACTCCAGATTTCGACACTTACATCGTCCGAAGGATATCCGATCCTGAAAGCCAAAATAATATTTTGATGATATACTTTATTTAGTCCGTGAGAGTTGATCGTGGAAAGTTGCATCATGTCATGAATGAAATCCCTCCTAGCTCCTTATTTAAAATCTATAGCATGTACAAAAGTGATTTACCCAGCGAATCGTCGCGATAATGAACAGGCATTCAATAATACGAGTGTGGAAAATGAAAAAAAAAACACCTATCGTGAAGAAATCATTGCGGCTTGTTCCAAGTCAGGCATGGACAGGCCAAAAATCATGGTGGTTTCAGACCCCAGCGAGGTTACATGGGATACGCCTTAAGACCATATTGAGAGTGGTGACCGAGGAAGTGCCTGGTAAAGGATATAGTTAAATAAGGCCGTTAATTATCTGCAAAAGGGGTTTTAATTAACCCAAACACCCAATTTTCAGTCATGCACTTACATGGAGTGTTCTTCGTTTGCATGCAAAGTTTCAGGCTGCTCGGTTTTATGGTTTTGGAGTCATGGAGGAGACACTGACATTTATTAGTCGACGTGTGTACATATGTATATATATATATATATATATATATATATATATATATATATATATATATATATATATATATATATATATATATATATATATATAATCATTCTAATCACTTAGTCTCAAGGAAGCTTGAGGTAACCTTACAGTGGAGGTCCCACATGGGATCTTTGCTGATTTTATATATTCAGACCATGTGAAATCAGAATCTGAATGATGACAAGCTGGAATGCTTGAGTGCTTTGCAGAAATCACTGGTTTCTATGGTAACCATCTCAGCTGGCTGAGCATTCGTGAGTAAAAAAAATTGTGATATTGCATCGACGAGTTCCTGTATTTCAATCATCAAAATGTCGATTCCTTTGTTTTCTGATGTCGGGAATTCATTGAAACCATATTTTTGGCGCGTCGAGGGTTCAGCCCCGACCTGGACGGATGGCCAGACAGTTCTCAATTGGAGCCCCACAGCCACGATTCTCGAAGGTTCATGACGCACACGAAAGGAATGGTGGTAAATGATGAAGGCACACGGGTTGGACTCAACCCACAACAGAAGCACGGACACAAGCAAATTAAATTAAATGGATAATTTAATGACGGTAATTAAATATGTACAATGACAATAATTCAAATTATAATAATGAAAGACAAACGTGAGGTAATCCAAATCTTTAGGCACCTCCGCACGCAGACACACACACACACACACACACACACACACACACACACACACACACACACACACACACACACACACACACACACACACACACACACACACACACACACACACACACACACACACACACACACACACACACACACACACACACACACAAGGGGTCATGTAAAACAAAGAAAATAAGAAAACCCTTTTCATTCCTTCACTTAACTGAGTCCAGGCGATCTTTTTGCTGAGGCAATGTGCTCGGGCTGCGTCGTCGCCATGCCCCCAAAAATGGCGCCGAGCAATTCGTGAGGAAATATTCGACATCAGGGCTCCCAGACCGCGGCGTCACTTCTTCGTCGACCGCGCTTGCCGATCCCGCTCTCTCCGTACTCTTGCCGAGACGTGCTCTGGTTTCTCTGATTGCCTCCCTCACAAACTCCACTCGTGCATTCGCTCCTTGTGACGAGCTGCTTCCCCATCCTCTCTGATCGCCTGCCTCCTATGCCACTTCTTCTTCATCTGACTAATATGGCCTCTGGCTACTGAACCAACAAAACCAACAACTTCTTCACTTCTCCCTGTTCACGTCACACCCATCAGTCATCAGCCATGGGGGTGTGACTTTGCTCGCCGTCACCTTTGGAGGTGGGACTTCTTGCCGACTTGGTCATGTTATAAAAACGCAATTCTTCCATTGCTGGTTTGCAATACAAAAACAAAGGGAAAATCACAGGGGGGCAATTACCTACAGGGGAATTATCTCCAATTCCGATCGAATGAACACACACCACCCCCGTGTGGTGACAGGTAACACAAGCACAGTTTCCCAACATGGTTTACATCGAGATGTCTCCGACATGTCCACGGGCCAAGCAACTCTATACAATCCTATCTTTCTTATTAAATTCCTCCATCTTCTACCCAACAAACATAACAAGCAGTCATAGACTGGTATCGTCAACTTGACCTCTGACCTTGTCTAATAAAAGCTGTCTCCAGAGAAGGTAGCGACGCAAACCAGAAGTTGATACGAGGATTCTGTACCAAACCATCAAAAATCGAATGTTTGACCTCACTGTGACCTTGACCTTTGACCGATTTTGACCAACATCTAATCAGCGCTCGCCATCACCCTCCTGAATCACGTGGTGCAATTTGACATTGGTAGCGTCTTCCGTTCTCGAGTTATCGTGCCTACAAACAAACACACAAACACACACACAAACAAAGGCACACGCACGCGCGCACGCGCGCGCACACACGCACGCACGCACGCACACACGCACACACGCACACACGCACACACACACACACACACACGCACGCACGCACGCACACACGCACACACGCACACACGCACACACGCACACACACACACACACACACACAAAAAGATGACGGAAGTCATCAATATACTTACCAAATCTAAAGATTTCGTAAGTAACAATATTAATGATTCAGGTCATGCTTGTGCTATGAAAGGTGACACCAAAAATAGAAGAAAATAAATGTTTCTTTGCTGATAAACAACAGCATGGACTATTAGTTGATAAACACAACTTTTCAATGAACATCTCACCCTACCACCCGTGCACGCACACACAAACTCATTATTCTCCTTGTTTGTCCTTTTCTTCTGGAGTGTCTTCCACTACTGTTTCAGTGTATTCATTGCATACCTCAAACGGGTCTCAAGGTGGACTTTTTTGAGTTATGCCTTCCTTCTTGCCACCCAACCATACAGGCCAGACTTGTGGAGTGCTTGGGATTGTTGTCACATGCACATAGCGACCAGTCTTTGCAATAAAAACATGTTCAGGTGACGGCCTCTTGGTCTTTGCCAGTCTTTGCAATTGGCCTCTTGGTGACCTCTCTGATCAGTGTTCTCCTTGCTTGGTCATCTAGTTTGGTGGGATGGCCTGATCTTGGTGGTACCATATGCCTTAGACTTTTTAATGGTTGTCTTGGTTGTGCTCCAAGGGATATTCAAGGCCTTTGAAATTTTTTATACCCATCCCCTGATCTGTGCTTTTCCACATCTTTGTCCCAGACATCTTTTGAAACCTGCTGGTGTACATGGTTGAGTCTTTCGTATGAAATGCACTACCCAGCAGAGAAAACCTACAGGAACAGCTGATTTTATTCTGAAATAATCAGAAGCACAACAATTTAACACAGGTGGAGGCCAATTAACTTGGTGTGATTTTGAAGGGGATTGGTTACACCTGAGCTCATTTACAACTGCTATTATAAGGGGGGTGGACACTTATCCAACCAAGATATTCTGGTTTTGTGTTTTGAATCAATTTTATGAAATTTGTTGAATTCGTTTTTCACTTCGAAGTTGTAGGTTAGGATATGTAAATAAAGGTGGAAAAAGTCTGATTTAATGCAATTTAATTTTAGGCTACCATCAGGCAACAAAAGTGAAAATTTTGAAAAGGGGTGTAGATTTTCTGTGGGCACTGTATATATGGATATCCGGTTGCTTCCCCACTGTACTGAAAAATATAAATTCCCACACAGTTCAAATAGCATCTTACCGAGAAGATCTTCCACGATTATATGGTCCTCTTTTTCAGCAATTTGTGAGCACATCCCAAGCAGTAGTTCATCCACATCATGGCCCGACACGAACCCCTGTGGGAGCCATAAAGAAACACAATGTGGATATGTGCACACACATAAATATAAATAAATGTCTGTGTGTGTGTGTGTGCGCGCGCGCGCGCGCGTGTGCGTCACTGTGTCAGTGTTTCTCCTCCATAACTCAAAAACCATGAAAACTCGCAGGCTGAAACTTTGCATGCATACAAAGAAAACTCCAAGGAAGTGCTTGACTGAAAATTGTGTGTTTGGGTTAATTAAAACCCCCTTTTGAAGATAATTAACAGCCTTATTTAATTATGTCCTTCATCAGGTGCATCCTCGGTCAGCACTGTCTTTGGAGTCTTAAGGCATATCCAAGGTAACCTCGATGGGGTGTGAAGCCACCATGTTTTTTAGCCTGCTCAACCATGCCTTGACTTGGAACAGGCCGCAATGATTTCTTAACGATAAAGTTATTTTTTTCCACTTTCCTTTGTATGTGCTATAATTTTCAAATTAGGAGCTTGGAGCGATTTAATGCATTATGTGATACAATTTTCCGTGATCAACTCTCATGGATTAAAGTATATCATCGAAATATTATTTCGGCTTTGAGATTTGGATATCATCCGGACTAAATAAGTGTCGCAATGTGGAGTGAAATCTGATAATTTAAAGAAATAACGAGTTTAATAAATTAACTAAAATACCTATTTACTTTAAGAAAGCAAGGCTATGTCCCTTCTTCTCCATATAAAAACACAAGAAAATGTGAAATTTACAAAGCATTAAACTTATCCTTTTCTACTGTTTGGAGAATTATATTGAGTAAACAAAAGATTTGGGAATGTGCCATAATTAACCAGCTTCATTGAGCTAAATGATTGAGGGGAATGTTAGTCAGTAGGAGTAAGACGGAGTACATGTGCGTAAATGAGAGGGAGGGTGGTGGTATGGTGCAGTTGCAAGGAGTTGAGGTGGGGAAGGTGGATTGGTTTAAATACTTGGGATCAACTGTCCAAAGTAACGGAGAGTGTGGGAGAGAAGTGAAAAAGAGAGTGCAGGCAGGATGGAGTGGGTGGAGAAGAGTTGCAGGAGTGATTTGTGACAGAAGGGTAGCTGCAAGAGTGAAGGGGAAAGTATACAAGACGGTAGTGAGACCAGCTATGTTGTATGGTTTGGAGGCGGTGGCGCTAACAAAAAGACAGGAAGCAGAGCTGGAGGTGGCAGAGTTAAAGATGCTGCGATTCTCGTTGGGAGTGACGAGGATGGATAGGATAAGAAATGAGTGTATTAGAGGGACAGCGCTGGTAGGACGGTTTGGAGACAAAGTGAGAGAGGCGAGATTGAGATGGTTTGGACATGTGCACAGGAGGGAAACAGAGTATATCGGGAGAAGGATGTTGAAGATGGAGCCGCCAGGCAGGAGGAGAAGAGGAAGGCCAAAGAAGAGGTTCATGGATGCGGTGAGGGCGGACATGCGGGTGGTTGGAGTGTCAATGGAAGATGTGGAGGATAGAGCGAAATGGAGACAGTTGGTCCGCTGTGGCGACCCCTAACGGGAGCAAGCCGAAAGAGGAAGAAGAAGAAGATTGAGCTAAATGATTGAATGCATTCACTGTTTTGACATCACGCCCTGTCCCCCAGAGGAACTGCTTATCCATAGCGTCTGCCAGATCTGTGTCGATATTTTTTGGAGGTTTCATGAGATGCTCAACAAGAAATCAAAGCAAATCTGGTGAAAAAAAATTAAAATAAAGTTATAACGTTTGCGCGGACCGCGAACCGATGTACTACCTGACGCGTGCACATTCGAGCAGGCAACGTGATGGATTATCTGCAATGTTTATTTCAGTGCAAATAAACTTTTTGATGTTTACAGGGTTGTTCTCCGTTAAACAGCAACTCTTTTGTGGATAAAGTCATTATTTGAACAAATTATTTTCAATCTTTCAACAGCTGCGGGCCCGGTGAAGACGAGCTTTAAAGTAAAAGGCATTATATATGGTATGCAGCCACAGTGTGGTCAGCCATTCCTTATCAACCATTCAATTGGAGTGCTTGCTCAAGTGCCTCAGCCACTTGCCGAGTGCTCTACATTTGACAGCAGTACTGCACGACATCATTTTGAGTGAATCGTTCACTCACTGAGGATGCTTTTGCCACGCCAAGTCTTTCAGGGCAACTGGTTCGTGCCCCGCCATCCTGGGTGAGTGGTTCATGCCCCGCCATCCTGAGCAAGGTGAGCGAGTGGTTCATGCCCCGTCATCCTGAGCAAGGTGAGCGAGTGGTTCGTGCCCCGCCATCCTGAGCAAGGTGAGCGAGTGGTTCGTGCCCCGCCATCCTGAGCGAGGTGAGCGAGTGGTTCATGCCCCGCCATCCTGAGCAAGGTGAGTGCGTGGTTCGTGCCCCGCCATCCTGAGCGAGGTGAGCGAGTGGTTCGTGCCCCGTCATCCTGAGTGAGGTGAGCGAGTGGTTCGTTCCCCGCCATCCTGAGTGAGTGCTTCGTGCCCCGCCATCCTGAGCGAGTGGTTCGTGCCCTGCCATCCTGAGCGAGTGGTTCATGCCCGGCCATCCTGAGCGAGTGGTTCGTGCCCCGCCATCCTGAGCGAGTGGTTCGTGCCCCGCCTTCCTGAGCGAGTGGTTCGTGCCCGGCCATCCTGAGCGAGTGGTTCGTGCCCCGCCATCCTGAGCGAGTGGTTCGTACGCCGCCATCCTGAGCGAGTGGTTCGTGCCCAGCCATCCTGAGCGAGGGGTTCGTGCCCCGCCATCCTGAGTGAGTGGTTCGTGCCCCGCCATCCTGAGTGAGTGGTTCGTGCCCCGCCATCCTGAGCGAGTGGTTCGTGCCCCGCCATCCTGAGCGAGTGGTTCGTTCCCCGCCATCCTGAGCGAGTGGTACGTGCCCCGCCATCCTGAGCGAGTGGTTCGTGCCCCACCATCCTGAGCGACTGGTTCGTGCCCCACCATCCTGAGCAAGTGATTTGTGCCCCGCCATCCTGAGCGAGTGGTTCGTGCCCCGCAATCCTGAGCGAGTGGTTCGTGCCCCGCCATCCTGAGCGAGGGGTTCGTGCCCCGCCATCCTGAGCGAGTGGTTCGTCCGCGACATCTTGAGCGAGTGGTTCGTGCCCCGCCATCCTGAGCGAGTGATTCGTACGCCGCCATCCTGAGCGAGTGGTTCGTGCCCAGCCATCCTGAGCGAGGGGTTCGTGCCCCGCCATCCCGAGTGAGTGGTTCGTGCCCCGCCATCCTGAGCGAGTGGTTCGTGCCCCACCATCCTGAGTGAGTGGTTCGTGCCCCGCCATCCTGAGCGAGTGGTTCGTGCCCCACTATCCTGAGCGAGTGGTTCGTGCCCCGCCATCCTGAGCGAGTGGTTCGTTCCCCGCCATCCTGAGCGAGTGGTTCGTGCCCCGCCATCCTGAGCGAGTGGTTCGTGCCCCACCATCCTGAGCGACTGGTTCGTGCCCCACCATCCTGAGCAAGTGATTTGTGCCCAGCCATCCTGAGCGAGGGGTTCGTGCCCCGCCATCCTGAGTGAGTGGTTCGTGCCCCGCCATCCTGAGCGAGTGGTTCGTGCCCCACCATCCTGAGTGAGTGGTTCGTGCCCCGCCATCCTGAGCGAGTGGTTCGTGCCCCACTATCCTGAGCGAGTGGTTCGTGCCCCGCCATCCTGAGCGAGTGGTTCGTGCCCCGCCATCCTGAGCGAGTGGTTCGTGCCCCGCCATCCTGAGCGAGTGGTTCGTGCCCCGCCATCCTGAGCGAGTGGTTCGTACGCCGCCATCCTGAGCGAGTGGTTCGTGCCCAGCCATACTGAGCGAGGGGTTCGTGCCCCGCCATCCTGAGTGAGTGGTTCGTGCCCCGCCATCCTGAGCGAGTGGTTCGTTCCTCATTCTTCCTCTCTCTCCACCTCCCCTCCGTCCACTCCCCCCTTCCTCCTCTCTCCTTCCTCTATCCCTTCCATCACTCCACTCCCCCCCCGCCCCTTTAACTAACGGCAGTGAAGCAACAGGTTGTATTTGCGAGTTTATAACATAAACATAATTAATAGGTTCCAATAAGTAATGTATTGGAAATATTGTCATGTTTGTGGGGTCGATGGAGGAATTTAATTGGAAAGATAGGATCGTATCGAGTTTCTTGGCCTGTGGACGTGTAGAAGATATCTTGATGTAATTAAGAAGGGAAACAGTGAGCTTAAGAGTTACTTGTCACCACACCCAGGGGGTGGTGCGGTGCTAATTAGATGGGGATTGAGGATAATTCCCCAAGTATGTAATTGCCCCTCTGCGACTTTTCCCTATGTTTTTTGTATGACAAACGAGCAATGGAAGAATTGCATTTTTATAACATGACCAAGTCGGCAAGAAGCCCCACCTCCAAAGGTGATGGTGGGTAAAGTCACACCCCTGAAGCTGATGATTGATCAGCGTGATGTGAGTCGGAGGAGGAACAGTGGAAAAGAGGCCACGTTAGTCAGAGGACGGGGGAGCAGCTGAAGCGAGAAGCAAACGCACGAGTGGAGTTCAGTGTGACGGAGGCGACCAGAAAAAGCAGAACGTGTCTCGGCAAGAGAATGGGGAGGCGGGTTATTGCAGGAGACAGACACGGTCGGAGACGAAGGCTTGAAGCGAGACAGAAGCGAGAGAGGCAGGATCAGCGGTCGAAAGAGCAGGGCATTTTGGCTGGCTTTCCTTTGACACATGAAGAAGAGCGAGATTGCATTTGTCGTTATGAGAGGAACGTGACTGGGTCGGAGGATCTCGCTTTGCTCTCTTCTTGGCACGACAAAATAGCTGCGTGAATCTCGTATTCGTACTGAGACAAATTGACCACGTGCTGAGCAAGACGCTGGCCAATGACTCTTGGTTGGTCTTGAGAGACGGACCTCGAAGCCTCGAGTATATCTCCGAAGGGAGCACCACCATTCTGTTGTCGGGAAGCGTGGTCGACGAAGGAGCTACACAGCGGTTCAGAGGCTCTGACGTCGATTATTGCCTCACGAATTGCTTGGCGCAATTTTTTTGGGGGGGTGCAGTTACCCGTGCAACGATGACACGGTCCGAGCACATTGCCTCAGCTCAATGAAGGAACGGAAAGAAATTTCTCATTTTCATTATTTTATATGACCCCTTATCTGTGTGTGTGTCTGTGAGTGGAGGCGCCTCAAAATTAGATTTAGATTACGTCACGTCTGTCTTTCATTTTATAATTTGAATTATTGTCATTGTACATATTTGATGACAAGTAAATTAAATTAAATGGATAATTTAATGACAGTGTCCGTGTATCTGTTGTGGGTCAAGTACAACCCACGTGTCTCTGTCCATTACCGCCATTTATTTTGCGAGCGCCATTAATCTCCGACAATCTCGGCTGTAAGCCTCCAAGGGAGAACTGTTTGGCCATCCATCCAGGTAGGGGTAAACCCCCCTGGACATGACAATATTAATTACTATATACAGTAAGACCCTGACATTTATGGGGGATATGATCCTAAAAACATGCTGCGAATGTCAGGGCATTGTTTCATTGGGAAAAATGGGGGATTAGTTTTGGGGTTTTTTCAAAAGCATTTTGGCAAAAGCATTTTGGGGTTTCGTGCCCCGCCATCCTGAGCGAGTGGTTCGTGGTCAATTGGTCTGGGCTCGTGGAAGAGTTATGGTACAGAACAAATCAGGACACAATATGCCAAAGGGAACAGCAGGAGAAAGGGGAAACACCAACGGCAGGGCGGAGAGAGAAAGCAGACGGAGACGGACAAACAAGAGATGCAGGTAATGATGAGGGGTAAGGGAGAATGCAAAGGGTGGACAATATGGATACATAAGCAAAATGTTGGGATGGGTGGAAGGTGGTTTAACCGGTAAAGAAAAGATCATGGCTTTGGATGGAGGATGATTTGAGATGGTGGTGAACAGCTGTCTTGAACACCTGGAGGGAAGTATGCGATTGAAGAGAGCATGGAAGGTGGTTCCACAGGTGGGAAAAGAGAGGAATAAATGAGTGGAGGTGAGTGGTGGTTCTGCATTTCGGCAGTTTCATGAGGAGAGGATTGCTGGTGGACTGCGTGCATCCTGCAGATACCTGAGGGGGCCAAAGCATGGACAGAGCAGAGGGTGCAAGTCCAGAAATGAGGTGGAAGAAGACAAAGAGACGGGTGCAAGTCCAGAAATGAGGTGGAAGAAGACAAAGAGACCACCGACCTGTCCGCGATAGCGAAGTGATAGGCCCAGAGACTCAACTTCATCATGAGAGATTCCAATGATCTTGAAAGCTTTTGCTTCCACGGCATCAAGCTGAGAAAGATGTAAGACAGGGTAGCCAGCCGAGAGGGGAGAGAAGTTTTCCATCAACTTGCATACAGAGGCCTTGTAAGTGAATAAGTGTTCAGGTGTGACAAGGAAAGATTGCACGACGGAGGATGCCCAGTCAGCATCTAGCTTTTGAGGCCAACTTTGAAATACGGCTTGCACAAGAGAGATCTTGGCTGAGAGCGAGACCCAAGAGTTTGAGTGACGATACTTCTTCAAGGGGATTGTCGAGAAATAAAGGTGATAAAGTGGATAGGAGGATTTGTGGTCTCGTCTTTTCAGAGAGAGCAAGTGAGTGTGTGGGTTTTCTCAGGATTGAAAGACATATTCCAAGTGTTTGACCAGTGTGTGATTTTGTCAAGATCTGAGGAGAGGGAAGAGGCTGCAGCCTGTCTGTCAGAAGGATGAGACACGTCATGGCAGAGGGTGGCTTCATCAGCAAAGAGATAGAGGATTTTCCAGAGTTAGTGAGATCATTGATGAAGATTTGGAATAAGACCTGGCCAAATACACTGCCTTGGGGTACTCTAGCCATGACAGGGAAGGTAGATGATAGGGTTCAGTTGAGAAACACACATTGGCAAGGAGAGTGGAGGAAGTCAGTAATGGAAGAGTGGAGTTGGCCTTGGATTCCATAGGTAAACAGTTTGGAGAGGAAGGCAGGATCTCAGACTGCATCAGAAGCTCGAGATATGTCCAGAGAGACGGTGCTGATGTCATGTCTGATATTGAGGGCCTTCATCCATTGATGGGAGAGTCAAAGCAACATGTCCAAGGAAGAGTGACCAGGTCTGTATCCAAACAGATTATCTGAGATGAGGCTGTTGGAGAAAAGGAATGACTTTTTGTCAACTGCGATGATGGATTCCATGACCTTGCTGATGATTGAAAGTAAGCCAATTGGTCTTATGTAGTAAGAGGATCCGTTTTTGCACCTTTTTATGTAATGCTGTGATGTTGGCCGATTTCAAAGCAGATGGAAGATGACGTATGGCAAATGACATGGTGAAAAGGGCAGAGAGAGGAAGTGCAAGAGAAGCAGAACGGGTTCTTAGGACACGTGAGCTAATACAGTCCGGTCCAGTTGCAGAGTCAGAGTCGAGGGTTGTCAGAAACTTTTCCACCTTTTCAGTTGCAAAAGACACATAATTCAGGAGCAGTTGGGTACGACTGGGAAGGATGGGTACATCGAGGGGGGTGTTCGGGACACAATAATTTGAAGCAAATACATAATTGAGGCATTCGGACTTTTAACGAGCGGAGTCGGCTGTGGTTCCATTTGAAGTGAGGAAAGGGATGGAAGGGGAGCATATATACCAGGGACGGACTTGACAAGGTGTCACCAGGTTTTAGAGGAGGGAGACGACTTTGAAAGTTCATTCTTGAGACTGGACAGATGTTGTTTTCTGGCTCTTTACCCAGCATGTGAGACCCAACACTTAGCACATTACCACAAGCACCAATACCAAGTGTGGTGACCTCAATTGAGGTGCTCAATTTTGCCTTTATTGGCTGGAGAAGAATGCATGTAATGGTTTTACACAGTCACAAAACAGTAAGTGGAACAATGAAACAGGAAATAGTTTTTCCAATTGAGAAATGCATTTCTACCTTTCGCTCCCAGAAGGTATTGCAAAGGCGCTCTGCAGATCCATTTCGCAGGGAAAATGGTTTAAAGTCACATGAGGAATTTCTGTGAATAATAATTTGATGAAAAACAGCAATTGGTTTAAATTAAAAACACAATCAGTTTTAGCTCATTTACAAACACTGTTGTTTATCAAAACAGATCAAAGTTTTGTTAGCTGTAAAACCTTTTGCAGCTTCTCAGCCACGTAGCCTGGAATCTCACGTTTGAAAAACGTATTTGGCATTGTGGAACAGTCAAAGCTATTTTGACCTCTCTGTCGCCAAATGGGACTTTTCACAACCATAAAAAATCTACCAATATCAGTCAGGTTTATCACCTTCTATAGACACCAGGAGGGACCATGGTGTGTCCAAACTTCATTGCTGCGACCTGAAACTCCACTGAGATAGATGGGTCCACAAACATCTTGTAACCTGTCATACAGTGTGCATTTATTAATGGTTAGGATGCAGAACAAAACAAGAATTACAGCAATAAAAGATTGTGAGTCTTTCACTGTCTGGTTTTGCTTCATTTACATGCACCACTCAACCATGTTTCGAATAGATCGAGATTGTCTGCCAATGTGGTTTGGTGTAATTAACATGAAAATGTAGTTTCAGGGACAGCCAAGTTGAGTGGTGCTGGAAATGAAGCATTAGATCAGTTTGTACTGGTGGTGGCGGATAAGCTGAGGCCTCACCCGGGTATTCTGTAGCATTTTTTCCAGTGAATGCTGGGAGCCACTCGTAAAACACAATGTTCTGTTGGGTATATTGAGGACTTCATCACTGACCATTTTCACAAATGTTTTTGTTTGTGGGCTTGTTGGTGTTGTGATACAGGAATGTACAGAGGATGTTACTCGTTTTTATGTTATTCCTTCTAATGTATGTCCATCTCATCCCTTTTTCCACATGTCCAACATTCACCATTCATGGAGCTAACAGTGGTTATAGACAAGGGTCCAAAGGAATTAAGCAAGTTCAATAATTCCATGCTCAATTAAAGCAGGGAATTTGGAATTTGACCAGCGAGGGTATTGGAATAAAAGTCATAAACATTATCAAGTCTACATCGACAGACAGTTTGAACGACAGGTTTTATCAGCTGAGGGCTAAATGCGAGGAAGGACTAATGCTCCAAACATCATATTTACTTTACATCCCACCCAAGGGAGTGAAAACTCCTTTGTTAAGTTTCAGACGATAAATCCACTTCTCACCTCCACTCATTTAATACTCATTTTACAACCTGTGGAACCAACTTCCACATTCTCTTCAATCTCATTTTTCCATCCAGGTCTTCAACACACCTGTTCACCACCATCTCATATCGTCCCCAATCCAAAACCATGATCTTTTCCATTTTCTACCCTTGGTAACCCCTCCCCTCTCACCGCCAACCCCACTCAAATCCCTCTGCTTCCAAATTTCCAGTTTTCCCTCTTGACAGTTTCCTTCTATAGCCATCTTGTCCACCCTATGCATCCTCTCTTGCCCCCATTCCTCCCCATACCCATTGTTTCTCCAAGTCTGCCTCCACATTGGCCTTCAGCCCTGATGTTGGCATTTCCCTCTCTCTGGTGTTTCTTTTGGCCTGTTATATTCTGATCCATTCAGTGTACCAGGATCTTTTCCATTTTCTACCCTTAGCTCTTCACGAGCCTCCTATGACTACCAAATTTTTTTTCTATATCAAACAGTAACTCAATGCAATACATTGTACAGAAGCAATGTCACGAACAAATTTATGATAATTGCAGATTCAAATGGTTTAGTTGTTGAGTGGAAACGCATAAAAAAGAATTTGGTAGAATTTTCTTCTGAAAATTATTGTCGTCACAACGTTCAACAATATCCAATGATTGAAATTTTGATATTGCCGTATTGTTCAGGGTGTTAAGTCGTCACCCACTACAAGTGTTGCATGCATGAATGGAATGTATGTCGATACATATATAGTTGTAGTTATTAATACTTGAAACACCCACTCCCGTCTGGAGCATTGATAAGTCGTCTCTCCCCCCCTCCCCACTCTGTGAAATGGGGGGTGGGGGTTGTTTTACTTCCATGGCCTGGCCCTAGCTTTGACCAATACGTATGCAACATTTGGTGGGGATCGGGCCAACCCTGTTTTTGTTTTTTACATGATTTTCAGATGTAGATACATACATGCATACATATATACATACATTCATACATACATACATATACATACATACATACATACAAGGAATTGTCATATTTAATAGAGTAGGATTACATCACATTTGCACACACATAATGGAATTTTAAGTGTCAAGAACATCAGTGTGTGCACCATCATTTTCATAACAGAGTTTAATGCATCTCCATGTTTTGAATGTGACATCGTTTTGTTTTGGGAGATAATTGAAAACGCATTCCATACACCCTGCTTCATGTCATCTGTTGTGTGATAGCGGGTCTTTGACACATATACATGTGTAATCCATATAGGGGGTAATGCGACTGATGTCACACCCTGGACATTAATAAAAATGAGTTCCCAATTTATTGTTAGTGATGGAAAGCTCCACAATGTGCTTGAGGGACCCTGGGTTCAAGGAGTTTGTTTACATTGCATGTTTAAGGGTGTGTCAACCTGGTAAACAGCGATGACCCATTTCCGTGCAGTCAGGAAGATCTCTTCGTCTGACCAATCTGGATGGTCATCTTTCATTTGCTTGGCTTGGAAGTTGTGAAAACGCAGCCATACTGTGCCAAGCACTCTCAGGAATGGGCTTTCATTTCCCCAAGGATTCCCAAACGCTGTACACATGAGGTATACACAGCATGCATATGCAATGACAACAATGAAACCATATCAATTGTATCCATGGGGTATGGAGAGCATGGCGAATGGTCAAAACGTTTTCTCAACCATTAAGGAATGGCCCTGCACCAGGGAAACTCTACACAGATGCGAGTCCTTTTTTCTATCCAGTTTACAACCAGTGTCACATGTTGTTCCCAGAAGTGGTGGAGTTTCCTGATCATTTTTCCTTACAAGTTATGTTTTTAGTTCTGGAATGGTGGCAGAAATGCCCACCAATGTCATCTCAGTATGACCAACAAGTGCTTCATGAACACCAAGTTATATAAACAAGGTTCGTTCAAATTTGAACTGAACTTTATTTTATTTTATGTAAATCTAAGCTCATGGAAGAGCAAGAGGCATATCAACAGACGTGCAGATCAAATTTTAAAGGAGAACCAACAATTACGTGATTCCCACGAACACACATGATGAAAATGAAGATATTGGTCAGTGAGGGAACAATGGGGGTTGGGCAGCAAATTCTCATGTGTTTTTTTTGTTCACAAAACCATCTTTTGAAATTTCCATGTGATTGGCTGCACAGTTTGGTGATGATCATCTGTCAACGTCATCCAAAATTCCAGGTCAACCTCAAAATTCCAAGCTCAATGATAAACAAAGTTCCAAGTCAGATATGAATTACAATCATACAATCAGACTGGCAGAGAACTTTTAATAAGCACTGTTGATTCTCCAGCTTTATCCATTTCAAATAAAAATAGATGCAAGCACGATAAACAAGTTTTCTCGTTTACATGTTAAGGATATCTGTCACACAAGCAACTGACTACTTTTCCTCAAAGCTGATTCAGCCATATATTGAAACACAAGAAGCTCTTGCTTCACTCACCAGCAAATGACGACAAAGAGTGTCCCATACAACACCTAGTTTTGAGTTGAAGAATAACTGAAGGAGGCATCATTCTTCAACCTGTGTATTTTTTGCACAAAAAACCTACCTTCCAATAGATAATGTTATATGCATGTCAATCCATCTTCTTCATATGTTTATAACTCCACAAAAAAAAAAAAACGTGTGGTTTGGAAGATCCATATTGAAACGTGAAACCACCACAAGCTACTTTTGTTGCTCACAACAAGGTTCAGTACCCATTTTTTCATCACTGAGGGGTCTTTATCCAAAACTGTGCAGGCATTGTGTTACTGGTATTAAGTATCCTCCCACTGGGAAGAGGGGGTGTTACATTGTTGTTTGTTCGACTGTAAATGAGTTTTGTGATTGTGATGGTATGACTGTTTGACAGTTTTGATGACTTTTGTGATTTGCTTGTTATTCTCTTTTTTATTGTTGCAGATGCTGTGTACCATTTTACTTTCTGCAAGAATTCACTTCTCCTTGGAGAGATAGTTAATGAAGGAGAGAAATAGAGTATAAAGGAGATGACAGAGAAGAAAAAGCAAGAATTAGAATGAATAAAGAGAATTGTGAAAAAATTAGAAAAAAAAGGAGTATGCGAACATAATGAGTGGAGATTTGGGGGGGGGGGGAGGTCTGGGTGCTTTGGGGGATCCTGAAGAGTTGTGGACTGCCTTCAAGACCACCGTCCTTGATGTTGCCGGTAGATGTCTTGGAGCTCACCGGAGGGCGAAGAAGAATTTTGTCTCTCAAGAGACACTGGATACCATTGCCCAGAGTCACAGGGCCAGGCTGAATGGCAGAGCTGAGCTGTTCAGGGAGCTGAGGCATAAAACTGCACGTGCACCAAGGGCAGACAAGGAGGCCTATGTGCAAGGAATTTTTGAGGGGGTAGAGCATCACCTGTGGTCAAGTGACTCTCATCTTGCTTACAGTTACATTCGCACATTGCGTTCGTCTAAGCCCGTCACTCGGTGTACTGCAGTTAAAGCAGAGGGTGGTAGGCTCTTGACAGAGAAGTCCAAGGTGAAGGCCCGCTGGGCCGGTTACTTTGAGCGGCTGTACCAAGCTGATCCACAATCTGTCGAGTTGGATGTCAGGGGTGTTACAGACCCTATTGCTGACCATCCAATCAAGTGTGGTCAACCTTCATTTGTAGAAACACAGGTTGTGGTGAACTGGTTGAAATGGAATAAAGCTCCTGGGATCTGCGACATCCATGCTGAACTTCTCAAGGCTGGTGGAAATGCTGCACTTGTGTCATTGCATGCAGTTCTGTGCTCTGCCCTGAACACAGGCATCATCCCAACTGATTGGAAGAGGGGGCTTTTTGTCCCTCTCTTGAAAGGGAAAGGTGATCCCCACGACTGCAACAACTACAGAGGGGTGATGATGCTTTCAGTGCCGGGCAAGGTCTTTGCTCGGATAATCCTTGATAGGGTTCGCCACCATCTGCTTGAGCACCAGTGTCCAGAGCAGTCAGGCTTTACAGTTTACACCAAAGAGGTCAACGATTGACCATATCCTTGCTCTTCAGGTCCTCACCGATCACAGACGAGAGATTCAGCAGGAGCTGCTTGCAGCCTAAGTTGATCTCTGTAAAGTGTTTGATTCAGTGAATCGGGATGCCCTCTGGAGGATTTTTGGTCTTTGTGGGGTGCCACCAAAATTAATCGATCTGATGTCTGAACTTTACTCTGGAACTGAGAGTGCTGTGATGTGGTGCTTCCATCTCTGATTTATTCCAGTTGTTACTGGATTATGTCAGGGGTATGTACTGGCCCCAAACTTTTCTGCACTTGTATGGACTGGATTCTGGGGAGCATGTCGGAGAGATCAAGCTGCGGTGCATCGTTTGGGAATGTCAAGTTCTCTGACCTTGATTTCGCAGATTATGCAGTCATCTTTGCGGAGACTCTTGATATCCTTTTTGGAGCCCTCGAGCTGTTGAATGAGGATTCGTAGGCGCTGGGATTACGGGTTTCCTGGGTCAAAACTAAGATCCAGGCTTTCAATGACATCTTGGATACTGCTCTCCTGTCTGTGCCTGTTTGTGGTGAGGATGTTGAGGTCACGGAGAGATTCACTTACCTTGGCAGTGATATTCTTGTCTCTGCTGGCTGTGAGCCATAGATCAACAGACATCTGGGTCGGGCCTGGGGAGTCATGGATTCACTGGATCATGGGGTGTGGCGCTGCCGGCACCTGTGTGGAAGGACGAAAGTCCGAGTCTTCAGGTCGTTTGTGCCTCCATTCGTGCCCTGTGGATGTGACTTGGACTCTGACCAGGTATATGAGACGGAGAATAAATTCCGTTGGGACCAGGTCTCTTCAGAGAATCCTTGGCTATCGCTGGTCAGACTTTGTGTCCAACGCACGGTTGCTGAGAGAGACTCAAATGAGATTTGTTACCTGCATTGTCTGTGAGCGTCAGTGCGGCTGTATGGACGTGTGGCTCGTTTTCCTGACGCTGATCCTGCTCACCAGATTCTCTCAGCAAGGGAGCCTCGTGAGTGGAGGAGGCCAATGGGTTGACCACGTGCCTCATAGATGTTGCAGGTTGATCATCATCTCAAGGAGATCGGGATGGGCCAGGCATCTGCCTGGGGGATGGCCAGACCGAGGCCCCTGGAGTTCCGGCGGAAAGTGGACACAGCGACTTGCTGCTCTGGCGCTTGCCCCCATACCTGACCTGACCTGGCATCACGCACTGCTCACCATACTGTCTTCTGATGGTATCCAAGACAATCTCCACTCAAGACTCGCAGACTTACTCTCCTGTCGCAGGCAACACATGGCTCAAAATGGAATTCTCTCATCTCCCCTTCCTGTCCAGGCTGGAGTTCCTCAAGGCAGTGTTCTTGGCCCAGTGCTTTTTCTCTGGTTTTCATCAATGATCTCTCAGTCTCTCGAGAAAATCCTCTTTGTCTTTATCCTGATGACTGCACCCTCTTCCGTACCATCTGTCATCCCTCTGATTGGCAGGCAGTAGCCTCTTCACTCTCTGCAAACCTGGATAAAATCATAACCTGGTTAAACACTTGCAAGATGTCTTTCAATCCTGACAAATCTCACACCCTCACGATGTCTCTCCAAAAGGTCCATCTGGATAACCCTCCACCTCCACGCCCCCCCCCCACCCACACCAACTGCTTTCTAAATCATCCCCTTGAAGAAGTCCTTTCATTCAAGCCTTTGGACCTCACTATCTGCCACGATCTTTCCTGGGAAAGCCATATCTCCAAGCTGGCATCCAAAGCCAGTCGCTGACTGGACATCCGACGTCGTGCAAAGTCCTTCCTTGGCATGCCTGAGCTTCTAACCACTTACAAAGCTTTCATCCAGTCTGGTGGAGTACTGCTCACCCCTATGGGGTGGTGCTCCTGCCTCACAACAAGCTCGACTACATGTTGTAGAAACCAACGCTTTTAGGATCAATGGTATCTCCCACGATTAAGCCAAATCTTTGAGTCTCTCACTCTTTTACTGGAGGCAGGTCGATGTTCTTTCTGTCTCCTACTGTTTGCTCTCCAGCGTTGATCCCCCCTGCTCTGTCTGTGCTCTGCGCCCCCCTCCCTCCCCAACCTATATTTCCTCAGGGCACTCAATGTCTGCCAAAAACCCCTTCTGGTGAAACGACCAAGATCACGAATCACTGCTCACTTTCACTCTTTCATTCCTCTTTTTTCCCACCTCTGGAACAAACTCCCACACCCTCTTCAATCCCACTCCTCCCTCCAGGTCTTCAAAACAGCTGTTCACCACCATCTCATATCTTCCCCATCCAAAATCTTGATCTTTTCTACCCCCGTTAATCCACCCAAAACCCACCTTCTTCAAATTCCCCGTTTTCATTCCTGAAAGTCCCTGTAGTGCCATCTTGTTTACCCCATGTTCCCCACCCCATCCCTTGCCCTTCCAAAGATCTCCAATTGTCTCTGTTCCCCACTATTTTGTGCTTCCCTCTCTGGCCTCTCTTGTTTCCTGCCTTGTTATACGTTCTGTGTAAGCTCTTACACGAGCTCCAACATCGTCTACAAAAAAAACACAGCTTTTAAAGGAAGAAACGCTTCATTCAGTGAGGATTCCGTTTAAGGATATTGAAAAGGAGAGGGGAAAGGGAATGAAGGAGCAAATGAGCACGGGATATTGAGTTCGTTTTTTTTTACTGATGTTTCTTTTTTATGGTGGTGGGTTCGACTGAAGAAGAGTTTTTTGTTGTTTGATTTTTTTTTTTGAAGCAAGCAGGGGAAAAGGATAAAGTAATTATACCGAGGATAAAAAGAGCGAAAACGAAGCACGTGCGATCAAAAATGGAGGCAGAAGCAACAACCCGACTGGCACGAGTAGGCCAGACTTTACCTGGACCACAAACTCAAAGATTCAACACAACAAGATACAGTTTGGCACTGAGGTGGAAATGTTGAGTTTGATGATGTTTACCATAGATGATGTCTCGGTTTTCAGGAGTGATTTCTGGTGCTGGAGGTGGGTTTCGTTGCATGCGCAGGCGCTGCTTGCTGACCGGAGGCAAGGAAGGGTCTTTCCCTGTAGTGAGGAGTCCATCTTGGAAAGTGCGTAACGCACTACACCACACATGGGATGTGCCATAAATGGAGCTTCCGTCCAGCCAGGCTGTCACAGAGTTGGTCTGTAGTTAAGAAAAGAGAGGAACATATTAAGTTGAATACATTTACTTCCTCCTAATGACGTTGAAACATGTAAAGGGACCATTTATTTTTTCTATATGCAAATATGGCATCCCCACCCCACCCTCTCTGCCCCCAGGGTTCACGTGATCCACACTTGCCCTTATTTTTACTTCCCTCCCTTACTCTTACCTCCTCCGACTTTTCTTTGTTTTCTTTACACTCTCGACCATCCATTCGATTTTCGATAAAATAATCCACGTTTCGACTTTTCCTGTTCTCAGTTTAAATTTTCTCAATTTAACCATCCACCCTCCCCCCATCTATATCTCCCACTCCCTTACTCCCCATGTGTGCATAACCAATTGATGGCTTCCAAGCTCTCTTCACGACGCAGCTGTTTAAAAGTAGAATTGAACTTCTGATTCTGAAATACCAAAACATTGATTCTGAGCGTCAGCGCTGCTGAAGCAGTTTCGTGGCAAAGATTACACGAGGTGGCTTGCCATCAGTCCAGCAGCGTAGTCTGATATTTCAGATCAATTGTTCAAATTTGCATAAAAGCACCAAAATTGGTACACATGTAAAATAATGTATTCCGAACAATTCTAGATCTGGAGCCACCCGAGATTGTGCCTTGGATATTGATACCTAGGATAAATAGGTATTATTACATGTGTACAAATTTTGGTGCTTTTATGCAAATTTGAACAATTGGTTTGCTATGCTGCAGTACTACATTGCCTTCACAGCAGTAGTTTAGAGCAGGAATTTGGACTTGGCCAAATTGCCGGCGATGCTCGCCTATCCTTCACGAAGGACAACGCGGGATCTCCATTACATCCACCAACTAATGCAGACAGACAGGATGCCCAGTTTAAATGTCCATCCGAGGGATAACACACACATTGATGAATCACCCTGCCTGTGAAACAAAAACACTGGGATGATGGTTTATAGCTGGGGTGAGACTCAAACCCAAGCAAGACAGCTTAGGGGCAAGTGAGTATACCTCTCTCGTGTGTGTGTGTGGGTATCATTATGTATATATATATATATATATATGCATGTATGTATGTATGTATGTATGCATGTATGTATGTATGCATGTATGTGTGTGTGTGTGTGTGTGTGTGTGTGTGTGTGTGTGTGTGTGTGTGTGTGTGTGTGTGTGTGTGTGTG